>NC_053023.1:595643838-595842050 GCF_003073215.2 Triticum urartu | reverse complement strand
TGTATATTCCGATGATGGGCTTCCTCAAATGCCCGAGGTCTTCATGAGCAAGCAAGTTGGATGCATGATACGTCTCCAACGTATCTATAATTTTTGATTGCTCCATGCTATATTATCTACTGTTTTGGACATTATTGGGCTTTATTGTCCACTTTTATATTATTTTTGGGACTAACCTATTAATCGGAGGCCCAGCCTAGAATTGCGGTTTTTGCCTGTTTTAGGGTTTCAAAGAAAAGGAATATCAACCGGAGTCCAAACGGAATGAAACCTTCGGGAACATGATTTTCTCAATGAATAAGACCATAGAGACTTGGACCCTACGTCAAGAAATAAAACAGGAGGCCACGAGGTAGGGGGGCGCGCCCACCCCCACCAGGCGTGCCCTCCACCCTCGTGGGCCCCCTGTTGCTCCACCGACGTACTCCTTCCTCCTATATATATCCACGTACCCCCAAACGATCAGAACAGGAGCCAAAACCCTAATTCCACTGTCGTAACTTTCTGTATCCACGAGATACCATCTTGGCGCCTGTTCCGGAGCTCCGCCGGAGGGGGCATCGATCACGGAGGGCTTCTACATCAACACCATAGCCTCTCCGATGAAGTGTGAGTAGTTTACCTCAGACCTACGGGTCCATAGTTATTAGCTAGATGGCTTCTTCTCTCTTTTTGGATCTCAATACAATGATCTCCCCCTCTCTTGTGGAGATCTATTCGATGTAATCTTCTTTTTGCGATGTGTTTGTTGAGACCGATGAATTGTGGGTTTACGATCAAGTCTATCTATGAATAATATTTGAATCTTCTCTGAATTCTTTTATGTATGATTGGTTATCTTTGCAAGTCTCTTCGAATTATCAGTTTGGTTTGGCCTACTAGATTGATCTTTCTTGCAATGGGAGAAGTGCTTAGCTTTGGGTTCAATCTTGCGGTGTCCTTTCCCGGTGACAGTAAGGGCAGCAAGGCATGTATTGTATTGTTGCCATCGAGGATAACAAGATGGGGTTTTCTTCATATTGCATGAGTCTATCCCTCTACATCATGTCATCTTGCTTAAGGCGTTACTCTGTTTTTAACTTAATACTCTAGATGCATGCTGGATAGCGGTCGATGAGTGGAGTAATAGTAGTAGATGCAGGAAGGAGTCGGTCTACTTGTCTCGGACGTGATGCCTATATACATGATCATACCTAGATATTCTCATAACTATGCTCAATTCTGTCAATTGCTCAACAGTAATTTGTTCACCCACCGTAGAATACTTATGCTCTTGAGAGAAGCCACTAGTGAAACCTATGGCCCCCGGGTCTATCTTAATCATATTGATCTCCTACTACTTATTTATTTCCTTTGCTATTTACTTTGCCTTTATTTTACTTTGCATCTTTATCACAAAAATACCAAAAATATTATCTTTATCATATCTATCAGATCTCACTCTCGTAAGTGGCCCTATGGGGATTGACAACCCCTATTTGCGTTGGTTGCGAGGATTTGTTTGTTTTGTGCAGGTACGAGGGACTTGCGCGTAGCCTCCTACTGGATTGATACCTTGGTTCTCAAAAACGGAGGGAAATACTTATGCTACTTTGCTGCATCATCCCTTCCTCTTCGGGGAAAACCAACGCAGTGCTCAAGAGGTAACACGAAGGATTTCTGGCGCCGTTGCCGGGGAGGTCTATGCAAAATTCAACATACCAAGTACCCATCACATACCCTTATATCCCACATTACATTATTTGCCATTTGCCTCTCGCTTTCCTCTCCCCGACTTCACCCTTGCCATTTTATTCGCCCTCTCTCTCTATCCACCCTCTCTATTTGCCTCTTTTTGCCCGCTTGCTTTTTGTTTTCTTGTGTGTTAGTTTGCTTGCTTGTCACAATGGCTCAAGATAATACTAAATTGTGTGACTTCACCAATATCAACAACAATGATTTTATTAGCACTCCGATTGCTCCTCTTACCGATGCTGAATCTTGTGAAATTAATGCTGCTTTGCTGAATCTTGTCATGAAAGATCCGTTCTCCGGCCTTCCTAGTGAAGATGCCGCTACCCATCTAAATAGCTTCGTTGATTTGTGTGACATGCACAAGAAGAAAGATGTGGATAATGATATTTTTAAATTGAAGCTATTTCCTTTTTCGCTTAGAGATCGTGCTAAAGCTTGGTTTTCGTCTTTGCCTAAAAATAGTATTGATTCATGGAATAAGTGTAAAGATGCTTTTATCTCTAAGTATTTTCCTCCCGCTAAGATCATCTCTCTTAGAAACGATATTATGAATTTTAAGCTACTTGATCATGAACATGTTGCACAAGCTTGGGAGAGAATGAAACTAATGATACGTAATTGCCCTACTCATGGTTTAAATTTGTGGATGATTATACAAAATTTTAATGCCGGATTGAATTTTGCTTCTAGAAATCTTTTAGATTCGGTCGTGGGAGGCACTTTTATGGAAATCACTTTAGGATAAGCTACTAAACTCCTAGATAATATTATGGTTAATTATTCTCAATGGCATACTGAAAGATCTACTAATAAAAAGGTGCATGCGATAGAAGAAATTAATGTTTTGAGTGGAAAGGTGGATGAACTTATGAAATTATTTGCTAATAAGAGTGTTTTTTCTGATCCTAATGATATGCCCTTGTCTACTTTGATTGAGAATAATAATGAATCTATGGATGTGAATTTTGTTGGTAGGAACAATTTTGGTAACAACGCGTATAGAGGAAATTTCAATCCTAGGCCTTACCCTAGTAATCCCTCTAATAATTATGGCAATTCCTACAACAATTCTTATGGAAATTATAATAATATGCCCTCTGATTTTGAATCTAATATTAAAGAAGTTATTACTTCACAAAAGAATTTTAATGCTATGATTGAAGAAAAATTGCTTAAGATTGATGATTTGGCTAGGAACGTTGATAGAATTTCTCTTGATGTTGATTCTTTGAAACTTAGATCTATTCCACCTAAGCATGATATCAATGAGTCTCTCAAAGCCATGAGAATTTCCATTGATGAGTGCAAAGAAAGAACAGCTAGGATGCGTGCTAAGAAAGATGCCTTTATAAGAGCATGTTCTTCTAGTTCCTATGAAAATAAAGATGAAGATCTAAAAGTTATTGATGTGTCCCCTATTAAATCTTTGTTTTGCAATATGAATCTTGATAATGTGGGACTGAATATGATCCACCTTTACCTAGAAGGCGTTCCAAGAATTCAGAATTTGTTGATCTTGATGCTAAATTTGATAAAAGTGGGATTGAAGAAATTAAAACCCTAGATGTTGCTAAACCCACTATTATGGATTTCAATGAATTTAACTATGAAAATTGCTCTTTGATTGATTGTATTTCCTTGTTGCAATCCGTGCTAAATTCTCCTCATGCTTATAGTCAAAATAAAGCGCTTACTAAACATATTGTTGATGCCTTGATGCAACCTTATGAAGAAAAACTTGAATTGGAAGTTTCTATCCCTAGAAAACTTTATGATGAGTGGGAACCAACTATTAAAATTAAAATTAAATATCATGAATGCTATGCTTTATGTGATTTGGGTGCTAGTGTTTCCACGATTCCAAAGACTTTGTGTGATTTGTTAGGTTTCCGTGATTTTGATGATTGCTCTCTAAACTTGCACCTTGTGGATTCCACTATTAAGAAACCTATGGGAAGAATTAACAATGTTCTTATTGTTGCAATTATGAATTATGCGCCCATAGATTTTATTGTGCTTGACATAGATTGCAATCCTTCATGTCCTATTATTCTTGGTAGACCTTTCCTTAGAACGATTGGTGCAATTATTGATATGAAGGAAGGAAATATTAGATTCCAATTTCCATTAAGGAAAGGCATGGAACACTTTCCTAGAAATAAAATTAAATTACCTTATGAATCTATTATGAGAGCCACTTATGGATTGCCTACCAAAGATGGCAATACCTAGATCTATTCTTGCTTGTTATGCCTAGCTAGGGGCGTTAAACGATAGCGCTTGTTGGGAGGCAACCCAATTTTATTTTTATTACTTGATTTTTGCTCCTGTTTAGTAATAAATAATTTATCTAGCCTCTGTTTTGGTTGTGTTTTTTTGTTTTTAATTAGTGTTTGTGCCAAGTAGAACCGTTGGGAAGACTTGGGGAAAGTCTTGTTGAACTTGCTGTAAAAAACAGAAACTTTAGCGCTCACGAGAACTGCTGTCATTTTTATTTGGAGAGTGATAGTTAGTTAATTATTTTTGAAGATAATTAATAGATAAATTCCTCACGTCCAGCAATTTATTTTAGAATTTTTGGGGTTCCAGATCTTGCGCTAGCTACAGATTACTACAGACTGTTCTGTTTTTGACAGATTCTGTTTTTCGTGTGTTGTTTGCTTATTTTGATGAATCTATGGCTAGTAAAATAGTTTATAAACCATAGATAAGTTGGAATACAGTAGTTATAACACCAATATAAATAAATAATGAGTTCTTTACAGTACCTTGAAGTGGTCTTTTATTTTCTTTCGCTAACGGAACTGACGAGATTTTCTACTTTAAGTTTTGTGTTGTGAAGTTTTCAAGTTTTGGGTAAAGATTTGATGGATTATGGAAAAAGGAGTGGCAAGAGACTAATCTTGGGGATGCCCATGGCACCCCCAAGATAATCTAAGGCCACCTAAAAGCCAAAGCTTGGGGATGCCCCGGAAGGCATCCCCTCTATCGTCTACTTCTATCGGTAACTTTACATGGAGCTATATTTTTATTTACCACATGATATGTGTTTTGCTTGGAGCGTCTTGTATGATTTGAGTCTTTATTTCTTAGTTTACCACAATCATCCTTGCTGTACACACCTTTTTAGAGAGCCATATATGATTTGGAATTTGTTAGAATACTCTATGTGCTTCGCTTATATCTTTTGAGTTATATAATTTTTGCTCTAGAACTTCACTTATATCCTTTTAGAGCACGGTGGTGGATTTGTTTTATAGAAACTATTGATCTCTCATGCTTCACTTAGATTATTTTGAGAATCTTAAATAGCTTGGTAATTTGCTTAAAATCCTAATATGCTTGGTATACAAGATTAATAATAAAACTTTCTTATGAGTGTGTTGAATACTATGATAAGTTTGATACTTGATAATTATTTTGAGATATAGAGATGGTGATATTAAAGTCATGCTAGTTGAGTAGTTGTTAATTTGAGAAATACTTGTGTTGAAGCTTGTGATTCCCGTAGGATGCACGTATGGTGAACCGTTATGTGATGAAGTCGGAGCATGATTTATTTTTTGATTGCCTTCCTTATGAGCGGCGGTCAGGGACGGGCGATGGTCTTTTCCTACCAATCTATCCCCCTAGGATCATGCGCGTAATACTTTGCTTTGATAACTTGTAGATTTTTGCAATAAGGATATCAGTTCTTTATGACTAATGTTGACTCCAGGGAGTATACGCACTCTCACCCTTCCACCTTTGCTAGCCTCTCTAATACCGCACACCTTTCGCCGGTATCATACACCCACCATATACCTTCCTCAAAACAGCCACCATACCTACCTATTATGGCATTTCCATAGCCATTCCGAGATATATTGCCATGCAACTTTCCACCATTCCATTTATTATGACACACTCCATCATTGTCATATTTCTTAGCGTGATCATGTAGTTGACATCGTATTTGTGGCAAAGCCACCATTCATAATTCTTTCATACATGTCACTCATGAGTCATTGCATATCCCGGTACACCGCCAGAGGCATTCATATAGAGTCATATTTTGTTCTAAGTATCGAGTTGTAATTGTTGAGTTGTAAGAAAAATAAAAGTGTGATGATCATCATTATTAGAGCATTGTCCCAGTGAGGAAAGGATGATGGAGACTATGATTCCCCCACAAGTCAGGATGAGACTCCGGACGAAAAAAAGAGGCCATAAAAAAGGAGAAAAGGCCCAAACAAATAAAAAAATGAGAGAAAAAGAGAGAAGGGACAATGTTACTATCCTTTTACCACACTTGTGCTTCAAAGTAGCACCATGATCTTCATAGTAGAGAGTCTGTCATGTTATCACTTTCATATACTAGTGGGAATCTTTCATTATAGAACTTGGCTTGTATATTCCAATGATGGGCTTCCTCAAATTGCCCTAGGTCTTCATGAGCAAGCAAGTTGGATGCACACCCACTTAGTTTCTTTTTGAGCTTTAATATACTTATAGCTCTAGTGCATTCGTTGCATGGCAATCCCTACTCACTCACATTGATATCTATTGATGGGCATCTCCATAGCCCGTTGATACGCCTAGTTGACGTGAGACTATCTTCTCCCTTTTTGTCTTCTCCACAACCACCACTCTATTCCACCTATAGTGCTATATCCATGGCTCACGCTCATGTATCGTGTGAAGATTGAAAAAGTTTTGAGAATGTCAAAAGTATGAAACAATTTCTTGGCTTGTCATCGGGGTTGTGCATGATTTAAATATTTTGTGTGGTGAAGATAGAGCATAGCCAGACTATATTATTTTGTAGGGATAACTTTCTTTAGCAATGTTATTTTGAGAAGACATAATTGCTTTGTTAGTATGCTTGAAGTATTATTATTTTTATGTCGATATGAACTTTTGTCTTGAATCTTTAGGATCTGAATATTTATACCACAATTAAGAAGAATTACATTAAAATTATGCCAAGTAGCACTCCGCATCAAAAATTCTGTTTTTACCATTTACCTACTCGAGGACGAGCATGAATTAAGCTTGGGGATGCTTGATACGTCTCCAATGTATCTATAATTTTTGATTGCTCCATGCTATATTATCTACTGTTTTGGACATTATTGGGCTTCATTATCCACTTTCATATTATTTTTGGGACTAACCTATTAACCGGAGGCCCAGCCCAGAATTGCTGTTTTTTGCCTGTTTTAGGGTTTCGAAGAAAAGGAATATCAAACGGAGTCCAAACGGAATGAAACCTTCGGGAACGTGATTTTCTCAATGAATAAGACCAGAGAGACTTGGACCCTACGTCAAGAAATAAAACAGGAGGCCACGAGGTAGGGGGGCGCGCCCACCCCCACCAGGCGCGCCCTCCACCCTCGTGGGCCCCCTGTTGCTCCACCGACGTACTCCTTCCTCCTATATATATCCACGTACCCCCAAACGATCAGAACAGGAGCCAAAACCCTAATTCCACTGTCGTAACTTTCTGTATCCACGAGATACCATCTTGGCGCCTGTTCCGGAGCTCCGCCGGAGGGGGCATCGATCACGGAGGGCTTCTACATCAACACCATAGCCTCTCCGATGAAGTGTGAGTAGTTTACCTCAGACCTACGGGTCCATAGTTATTAGCTAGATGGCTTCTTCTCTCTTTTTGGATCTCAATACAATGATCTCCCCCTCTCTTGTGGAGATCTATTCGATGTAATCTTCTTTTTGCGATGTGTTTGTTGAGACCGATGAATTGTGGGTTTACGATCAAGTCTATCTATGAATAATATTTGAATCTTCTCTGAATTCTTTTATGTATGATTGGTTATCTTTGCAAGTCTCTTCGAATTATCAGTTTGGTTTGGACTACTAGATTGATCTTTCTTGCAATGGGAGAAGTGCTTAGCTTTGGGTTCAATCTTGCGGTGTCCTTTCCCGGTGACAGTAAGGGCAGCAAGGCATGTATTGTATTGTTGCCATCGAGGATAACAAGATGGGGTTTTCTTCATATTGCATGAGTCTATCCCTCTACATCATGTCATCTTGCTTAAGGCGTCACTCTGTTTTTAACTTAATACTCTAGATGCATGCTGGATAGCGGTCGATGAGTGGAGTAATAGTAGTAGATGCAGGAAGGAGTCGGTCTACTTGTCTCGGACGTGATGCCTATATACATGATCATACCTAGATATTCTCATAACTATGCTCAATTCTGTCAATTGCTCAACAGTAATTTGTTCACCCACCGTAGAATACTTATGCTCTTGAGAGAAGCCACTAGTGAAACCTATGGCCCCCGGGTCTATCTTAATCATATTGATCTCCTACTACTTATTTATTTCCTTTGCTATTTACTTTGCCTTTATTTTACTTTGCATCTTTATCACAAAAATACCAAAAATATTATCTTTATCATATCTATCAGATCTCACTCTCGTAAGTGGCCCTATGGGGATTGACAACCCCTATTTGCGTTGGTTGCGAGGATTTATTTGTTTTGTGCAGGTACGAGGGACTTGCGCGTAGCCTCCTACTGGATTGATACCTTGGTTCTCAAAAACTGAGGGAAATACTTACGCTAGTTTGCTGCATCATCCCTTCCTCTTCGGGGAAAACCAATGCAGTGCTCAACAGGTAGCAATGCACACCCACTTAGTTTCCAGTTTGAGCTTTCATACACTTATAGCTCTTAGTGCATCCGTTGCATGGCAATCCCTACTCCTCGCACTGACATCAATTGATGGGCATCTCCATAGCCTGTTGATTAGCCGCATCGATGTGAGACTTTGTCCTTTTTGTCTTCTCCGCCAACCTCCACCATCATATTCTATTCCACCCATAGTGCTATGTCCATGGCTCATGCTCATGTATTGGGTGAAAGTTGAAAAGGTTTGAGAACGTCAAAAGTATGAAACAATTGCTTGGCTTGTCATCGGGATTGTGCATGATTTGAATATTTTGTGTGGTGAATTTGGAGCATAGCCAGACCATATGATTTTGTAGGGATAACTTTCTTTGGCCATGTTATTTTGAAAAGACATGATTGCTTTATTGGTATGCTTGAAGTATTATTGTCTTAATGTCAAATGATAGACTATTGCTTTGAATCACTGAGGTCTTCATATTCATGCCATGATTAGATTACTTGATCAAGATTATGCTAGGTAGCATTCCACATCAAAAATTATATTTTTTATCATTTACCTACTCGAGGACGAGTAGGAATTAAGCTTGGGGATGCTGATACGTCTCCATCGTATCTATAATTTTTGATTGTTCCATGCCAATATTATACAACTTTCATATACTTTTGGCAACTTTTTATACTATTTTGGGACAAACATATTGATCTAGTGCCCAATGCCAGTTCCTGTTTGTTGCATGTTGTTTGTTTTGTAGAAAATCCATATCAAACGGAGTCCAAACGGGATAAAGACTGACGAAGATTTTTTTGGAATATATGTGATTTTTTGGGAAAAAGAATCAACGCGAGACGATGCCCAAGGGGGGCACGAGGCAGGGGGCACGCCCTGGGCCCTCATGGCCACCCCGTAAGGCAGTTCCTGCCTTTCTTTCTCTGCAAGAAAGCCAATATCCGGATAGAAATCGTGTTAAAATTTCAGCCCAATCAGAGTTACGGATCTCCGGGAATATAAGAAACGGTGAAAGGCCAGAATCTGGAACGCAGAAACAGAGAGAGAGAGAGAGAGAGAGAGAGAGAGAGATATCCAATCTTGGAGGGGCTCTCACCCTCCGCCGCCATGGAGGCCTTGGACCAGAGGGGAAACCCTTCTCACATCTAGGGAGAAGATCAAGGAAGAATAATAAGAAGTGGGGCTCTCTCCCCTCTCTCCTGGTGGCGTCGGAACACCGTCGGGGCCATAATCGTCACCGCAATCTACACCAACACCTCCGTCATCTTCACCAACATCTTCATCACCTTCCCCCATCTATCTACAGTGGTCCACTCCCCCACAACCCGCTGTACCCTATACTTGAACATGGTGCTTTATGCTTCATATTATTATCCAATGATGTGTTGCCATCTTATGATGTCTGAGTAGATTTTCGTTGTCCTATCGGTGATTGGTGAATTGCTATGATTGGTTTAATTTGCTTGTGGTTATGTTGCTGTCCTTTGGTGCCCATCATATGAGCGTGCGCGTGGATCACACCATAGGGTTAGTTGTATGTTGATAGGACTATGTATTGGAGGGCAAGACTGACAGAAGCTTCAACCTAGCATAGAAATTGATGCATACGGGATTGAAGGGGGCCCAATATATCTTAATGCTATGGTTGGGTTTTACCTTAATGAACGTTAGTAGTTGCGGATGCTTGCTAATAGTTCCAATCATAAGTGCATAGAATTCCAAGTCAGGGATGACATGCTAGCAGTGGCCTCTCCCACATAAAACTTGCTATCGATCTAGTAACGTAGTCAATTGCTTAGGGACAATTTCGAAAGTCCTACCACCACTTTTCCACACTCGCTATACTAAATTTATTGCTTATTTACCTAAAACAGCCCCTATTTTTATTTACATGCTCTTTATATTCTTGCAAACCTATCCCGTTACACCTACAAAATACTTCTAGTTTCATACTTGTTCTAGGTAAAGCGAACGTTAAGCATGCGTAGAGTTGTATCGGTGGCCGATAGAACTTGAGGGAATATTTGTTATACCTTTAGCTCCTCATTGGGTTCAACACTCTTACTTATCGAAAGAGGCTAAAATTGATCCCCTATATTTGTGGGTTATCAGCCCAATACTTCTCCCGGGGGGTTCCGGTAACCTCCCGGTACTCCAGAAAAATGCCTGAACCACATGGAACCATTCCCATGTCCAAATGAAACCTTCCAATATACGAATCTTTACCTCTCGACCATTTAGGGACTCCTCGTCATGTCCGTGATCTCATCCAGGACTCCAAACAAACTTGTGAGAGAAGTTTAGTCAACGGGTCTGCCACATTCAAATCCGTATGCATTTTGCAAATTACTATGTCTACAATGCTCTGCATGGAGCTACTCTAGCTAATTGCTCCCACTTTTAATATGTATCCAGATTGAGACTCAGAGTCATCCAGATCAGTGTTAGAGCTTGCATCGATGTAACTCTTTACGATGAACTCTTTATCACCTCCATAACCGAGAAATATTTCCTTAGTCCTCTAAGGATAATTTTGACCGCTGTCTAGTGATCTACTCCTGGATCACCATTGTACCCTTTTGCCAAACTCATGGCAAGGAACACAATAGGTCTGGTATACAACACGACATACTTTATAGAACCTATGGCTGAATCATAGGGAATGACTTTCATTCTCTCTCTATCTTCTGCTGTGGTCGGGTTTTGAGTCTTACTCAACTTCATACCTTACAACTCAGGCAAGAACTCCTTCTTTGACTGATCCATTTTGAACTCCTTCAAAATCTCATCAAGGTATGTACTCATCGAAAGTCTTATCAAGCATCTTGATCTATCTTTATAGATCTTGATGCCCAATATGTAAGTAGCTTCACCGAGGTCTTTTCTTTGAAGAACTCCTTTCGAACACTCCTTTATGCTTCCCAGAAAATTCTACATCATTTCCGATCAATAATATGTCATTCACATATACCTATCAGAAACGCTGTAGTGCTCCCACTCACTTTCTTGTAAATACAGGCTTCACCGCAAGTCTGTATAAAACTATATGCTTTGATCAACTCATCAAAGCGTATATTCCAACTCGGAGATGCTTGCACCAGTCCATAGATGGATCGTTGGAGCTTGCACACTTTCTTAGCACCTTTAGGATTGAGAAAACCTTCTGGTTGCATCATATACAACTCTTCTTTAATAAATCCAATAAGGAATATAATTTTTGACATCCATTTGCTAGATTTCATAAAATGCGGCAATTGCTAACATGATTCAGAAAGACTTTAAGCATCGATATGAGTGAGAAAATCTCATCGTAGTCAACACCTTGAACTATTCGAAAACCTTTTGCGAGAATTCGAGCTTTGTAGATAGTAACACTACTATCAGCGTCAGTCTTCCTCTTGAAGATCCATTTATTCTCAATGGCTCACCGATCATCGGGCAAGTCAATCAAAGTCCTTACTTGTTCACATGCATGGATCCCATCTCAGATTTCATGGCCTCAAGCCATTCCGCGGAATCTGGGCTCATCATCGCTTCCTCATAGTTCGTAGGTTCGTCATGGTCTAGTAACATGACTTCCAGAATAGGATTACCGTACCACTCTGGTGTGGCCCGTACTCTACTTGACCTATGAGGTTCGGTAGTAACTTGATCTGAAGTTTCATATCATAATCATTAGCTTCCTCACTAATTGGTGTAGGAATCACTGGAACTGATTTCTATGATGAACTACTTTCCAATTCGGGAGAAGGTACAATTACCTCATCAAGTTCTACTTTCCTACCACTCACTTCTTTCGAGAGAAACTCCTTCTCTAGAAAGGATCCATTCTTAGCAACAAATATCTTACCTTCGGATCTGTGATAGAAGGTGTACCCAACAGTTTCTTTTGGGTATCCTATGAAGACGCACTTCTCCGATTTGGGTTCGAGCTTATCAGTTTGAAACTTTTTCACATAAGCATTGCAGCCCCAAACTTTAAGAAGCGACAGCTTTGTTTTTTTGCCAAACCATATGTCGGAGTAATTGACCACGGGTACCCCGAGGACGGCAAGACGATATTTCAAGACATCGGGGCTAGCAAAGCCCCTCAGTCCGACTGTCCGGGCGCTCCTGCCGGCTTCCCGTCCGACTGCTCTGCCCAGCCGACTGTCGGCTGCTGACTGCGCCAACCAGCCGGCTGCCGACTGCGTCAACCAGCCAGCTGCCGACTGCAGCCCGACCCGACGCCGACAAGACACCGACGAGACGGCCATACTGCCGATGAGACGAGCATACCCGAGCACTATTCACGTGACACCCCAGCCATCATGTATAGTGTCACTTGTCCCCTGGCACTATTTATGAAGTGACCCAGGGGACAAGGATGACACCCCACCATGCCACTAGCTAGCTAGCTACCATACCTACATGGCTTACATCCTAAGCTAACTCCCACTATATATATGAGCGTCCATCCATCCAGGATGGACTCACTCTCCCACACACTCACGCATGCATGCCCAGGCACATGCGGCCACACACACCAATGCTCATATGCATATACGAGATCAGGCTCTTATGGCACTGATCTCAGATACAGCTCCAGGAGCACTTTGTACTGCCCGATGTACACCCCAGATATATACTCAGACATGCAGGAGTAGGGGTGTTATCTCTCCGGAGAGCCCTGAACCTGGGTAAACTAGCGCGTGCTACTCGCATACCCGCTCCCGGTCCTATCAGCAGCAGTCTTACCCTCACACTAAGCCCTTGTGGCATCTGTCGACTCGCAAGCCCCCTATGAGAACACCACGACAGTTGGCGCCCACCGTGGTGTGGTACCACTACTACGCTACCACGCTGCTGCTGGTATCGCAGTCCGGGCGGGACCATCTTCATCATCTCCTCCACGGTGTCGTGCCGTCTCTCCGGTAACGCTCGGGGGCTCGACTTTGACCCGCCCCCGGAGCGGCCGTGCGGGACGGCGCGTCCTTGCCGTCGGCCTCGCCATCTTCGTCAGCACCGGCGCGGCGTCGCTGCCGTCTCTCCGGTGGCGCTCGGGGTCCCGACATCGACACGACCCCGGGGCGGCTGCGCGTGACGGCGCGTCCTCGCCGTCGGTCTCAGCATCAAGCGCCTTCTCCACGCCCGCGTGCGCTGCTGCTCGCCTGCCTTTTTTGTTCGCCATACACTTCCCAGATGTAGGCCATACATTGCACGTACACTGCTTGGCTACTACTCGTACTCAAGTTAGGTACAAGGATATTGCTCATACTCTACCAATGCATCAGTCAGGAAACAGAGACTAAGCTCGCCGCACACTAATACACAAGAAAGCTCGCGTTGATTCGATGCCAACCACCGCACGGGCACTGCTCTGCCTTGTGCCCGAGCTCCTCCCTGCTCGTGGACTCCTGCATCTCCATGGTGCTGCGGAACCGCTGCTGCTCCCGTTGGCCTCGCACGCTATGCCTCGCCTCCGCTGACTCACGCCCGAGGGCATTGTTCGATGCCGCTTCTGCCATTCCTCGCACGGCCTGCCGTCTCCGCGCCACGGCCGGGCTCTCTGCCCCGCGCCATCCGGCCTTCGCCGCTCCCTGCCGGCTCCCCCCGGCTCGGCCGGCTCCCGAGCACCGCCACTTCCGCGCCAGCTCCGCCCCTGCCGAGACGCCTCGCCCGCCCACCGGCTTCCGCGGGCCAGCTTCGCCTCGCCTCGGCCGCCTTCGTGCCGACCCGGCCCCCATTTCGGGCTGCCTCCTCGCAGCCGCGTCGGCTCCTCCCGCAACCCGGCTCCACCTCCGGCCGCCTCCCCACCCCGGCCTGCCGCTTGCGACCTCGCCCGCGGCTGAGAGCTCCGCGCTCGCTCGCCTCCTCGCCCAGCCGGCTTCCCGCATGCTGGCTGGCTGGTTCGTCGCCGCGCCCTCCTGCCCCTGCTGGCCCGCTGCCGGGTCGCCGCCAGCCGGCTCCGCACGCGTGCGCGGGCTCCCCCTTCGGCCGGCTGCGCTGGCGGAAAAGAAAGAAAGAAAGGAAAAGAGGGCCGGCTGATAAAGTCAAAAGCCGGGTGCTAGATGCCGGCTAAAAAAAAGAAGAAGAAGAAGGGAGGTTCCGGCTCTGCAAACTGCAGTCCAGCGGACTGCTCTGGTCAACATCCCGCGTTGCCGCTCGGCCGGCCGTTTCGTCTGCCCGCTTCGCTGCCTGGCCAACCAACAAGCTGGTCCGACTGCGCGCAGCCGGCTGACGAGAAAAAGAGAGAAGACAAAGTAGTTGCCGGGAGATCTGGCCCGACTGCTCAGCAATCGGCCCGAATCTCGGGGGCTACACCCAGCGGGTGCGCTGACGCGCCCCCGTGAAGAAGAAGACAAAGTAGTTGCCGGGAGATCTGGCCTGACTGCTCAACAGTCGGCCCGAATCTCGGCGGCTACACCCAGCGGGTGCGCTGACGCGCCCCCGCGAAGAAGAAGACAAAGTTGTTGCCGGGAGATCCGGCCCGACTGCTCAGTAGTTGGCCCGAATCTCGGGGGCTACACCCAGCAGGTGCGCTGACGCGCCCCCGCGAAGAAGAAGACAAAGTAGTTGCCGGGAGATCCGGCCCGACTGCTCAGCAGTCGGCCCGAATCTCGGGGGCTACACCCAGCGGGTGCGCTGACGCGCCCCCGCGAAGAAGAAGACAAAGTAGTTGCCGGGAGATCCGGCCCGACTGCTCAGCAGTCGGCCCGAATCTCGGGGGCTACACCCAGCGGGTGCGCTGACGTGCCCCCGCGAAGAAGAAGACAAAGTAGTTGCCGGGAGATCCGGCCCGACTGCTCAGCAGTCGGCCCGAATCTCGAGGGCTACACCCAGCGGGTGCACTGACGCGCCCCCGCGAAGAAGAAGACAAAGTAGTTGTCAGGAGATCCGGCCCGACTGCTCAGCAGTCGGCCCGAATCTTGGGGGCTACACCCAGCGGGTGCGCTGGCGCGCCCCCGCGAAGATTGCAGACAAGAGAAGAGTTCTGTCTGGCTCCCCCAGCCAGCAGATATGAAGAAAAAAGGCGTTGCAATACGCCTCGCCGCCTGGCCGGTCGAGCCTAACCGGCCGGGACCCCCCTTCGAGCACCCGGGGGCTCAAAGGCTACACACAGCGGGTGCGCCGACGCGCTCCGCGAGCGCCGAGTCGCGCCGGCTGTCTCCGACGACCGCGACTACACGAAAATCAATGTGAGCTCCTCGCCCGCATATTTTTGCATCACGCAAGCACGGATAACCCCGAGCAATGCTCGGGTGCTATCTCCGCATTTTTTATTACAGTTGCATCACTGTTTGCCCCGACGCCAGCTAGATTTGGCCCGGGGGCTGGCCGCTTGGCCTGAGACGTTTGTTCCGGCAGACGGCTTAGTAGCATGCGCAGTACGAAAGGCTCACTCTTAGTCATAGACCGCAGAGCGGCTGTCCGGATAGCAAGAGTGAACGCTGGAGGCCACCCACGCGAAAAACGTCCAGGAAGAAAAACGGTTCGGGCGACCCGACCGTTTTCCTTTACAAGTATCTACTCGGTTGAATCTGCTCCTAGACTCTGAGTACTGTACACTCCACTTTGCGGCCCACTCTTAGCCACAGACCGCCGAGCGGCTGTCCGGCAAGCAGGAGAACAAGCCAAAAAGCGGAGGGAACACGAAAAAGATTAAGGGGGCTCGGACGAAACCGAGTCGGCACCCTCCGCATAAAACTTGCAATGCTAGAAGCAAACATTTGATATATCCGCATGGACTAACTTTGTCTTTTTTCATGATCATTTCCATGAACACTCGTCAAAAAACCTCCGCCCAACTTTGCCAAGTTGCCTGGAGGCTTGGGGGCTACTGTCGGAGTAATCGACCACGGGTACCCCGAGGACGGCAAGACGATATTTCAAGACATCGGGGCTAGCAAAGCCCCTCAGTCCGACTGTCCGGCCGCTCCTGCCGGCTTCCCGTCCGACTGCTCTGCCCGGCCGACTGCCGGCTGCCGACTGTGCCAACCAGCCGGCTGCCGACTGCGTCAACCAGCCGGCTGCCGACTGCAGCCCGACCCGACACCGACAAGACACCGACGAGACGGCCATACCTCCGACGAGACGAGCGTACCCGAGCACTATTCACGTGACACCCCAGCCATCATGTACAGTGTCACTTGTCCCCTGGCACTATTTATGAAGTGACCCAGGGGACAAGGATGACACCCCACCATGCCACTAGCTAGCTAGCTACCATGCCTACATGGCTTTCATCCTAAGCTAACTCCCACTATATATATGAGCATCCATCCATCCAGGATGGACTCACTCTCCCACACACTCACGCATGCATGCACAGGCACATGCGGCCACACACACCAATGCTCATATGCATATACGAGATCAGGCTCTTACGGCACTGATCTCAGATACAGCTCCAGGAGCACTTTGTACTACCCAATGTACACCCCAGATATATACTCAGACATGCAGGAGTAGGGGTGTTATCTCTTCGGAGAGCCCCGAACCTGGGTAAACTAGCGCGTGCTACTCGCATACCCGCTCCCGGTCCTATTAGCAGCAGTCTTACCCTCACACTAAGCCCTTGTGGCATCTGTCGACTCGCAAGCCCCCCGTGAGAACACCACGACACCATAGTTCATACGGTGTCGTCTCAAAGGATTTAGATGGTGCCCTATTTAATGTGAATGCAGCTGTCTCTAATGCATCACCCTCAAATGGATAGCGGTAAATCGATAGGAGACATCATATATCGCACCATATCTAATAAAGCACGGTTACGACGTTCAGACACACCATTACCCTGTGGTGTTCCAGGTGGCGTGAGTTGTGAAACTATTCCACATTGTTTTAAATGAAGGCCAAAACTCGGAACTCAAATATTCGCCTCTGCGATCAGATCACAGAAATTTTATTTTTCTTGTTACGATGATTCTCCACTTCACTCTGAAATTCTTTGAACTTTTCAAAATGATTCAGACTTGTGTTTCATTAAGTAGATATACCTATATCTGCTCAAATCAACTGTGAAGGTTAGAAAATAACAATACCTACCAAGAGCTTCAACACTCATCGGACCGCATACATCAGTATGTATTATTTCCAGTAAGTTAGTGGCTCGCTCCATTGTTCCAGAGAACGATGTCTTAGTCATCTTTCCCGTGAGGCATGGTTAGCAAGCATCAAATGATTCATAATCAAGTGGTCCCAAAAGTCCATCCGCATGGAGTTTCTTCATGCGCTTTAACCAATATGACCTAAACAGCAGTGCCACAAATATGTTGCACTATCATTATCAACTTTGCATGTTTTGGCATCAATATTATGAATATGTGTATAATCACGATCGAGATTCGACAAACCATTCACATTGGGTATATGACCATTGAAGGTTTTATTCATGTAAACAGAACAATAATTATTCTGCGACTTAAATGAATCATGCAGACACCAAATAACATTTATTTAGGTTCAACACTAATACCGAAGGTAGAGGGAGTATGCGATGGTGATCTTATCAACCTTGGAATCACTTCCAACACACATCGTCACCTCGCCCTCAACTAGTCTCTGTTCATTTTGTAACTCCTGTTTCGAGTTACTAATCATAGCAACTGAACTAGTATCAAATACCCAGGGGCTACTATGAACAGTAATAAAGTACACATCAATAACATGTATATCATATATACTTTTGTTCACTTTTCCATCCTTCTTATCCGCCAAATACTTGGGGCAGTTCCGCTTCAAGTGACCAGTCCCTTTGCAGTAGAAGCACTCAGTTTCAGGCTTAGGTCCAGACCTGGGCTTCTTCCCGGGAGTAGAAGCTTACTTGCTATTATTCTTGAAGTTCCCCTTTCTTCCCTTTGCCTTTTTTTCTTGAAACTAGTAGTCTTGTTAACCATCAACACTTGATGCTCCTTTTTGATTTGTATCACCGCAGCCTTTAGCATTACGAAGAGCTCAGGAATTGTCTTTTCCATCCCTATATTATAGTTCATCATGAAGTTCTAGTAACTTGGTGATAGTGACTAGAGAACTCTGTCAATCACTATCTTATTTAGAAGATTAACTCCCACTTGATTCAAGTGATTGTAGTACCTAGACATTCTGAGCACATGCTCACTATTTGAGCTACTCCCCTCCATCTTGTAGGCAAAGTACTTGTCAGAGGTCTCATACCTCTCGACATGGGCATGAGTCTGAAATACCAATTTCAACTCTTGGAACATATCATATGCTCCATGGCGTTCAAAATGTTTTTGAAGTCCCGGTTCTAAGCCTTAAAGTATGGTGCACTAAACTATCAAGTAGTCATCATACGGAGCTTGTCAAACGTTCATAACGTCTGCATCTGCTCCTGCAATAGGTCTATCACCTAGCGGTGCATCAAGGACATAATTCTTCTGTTCCAGCAATGAGGATAATCCTCAGATCACGGATCCAGTCTACATCATTGCTACTATCATCTTTCAACTTAGTTTTCTCTAGGAACATATCAAAAATAAAACAGGGGAGCTATAACGCGAGCTATTGATGTACAACATAGATATGCAAATACTATCAGGACTAAGTTCATGACAAATTTAAGTTCAATTAATCATATTACTTAAGAACTCCCACTTAGATAGACATCCCTCGAGTCATCTAAATGATCACGTGATCCATATCAACTAAACCATGTCCGATCATCACGTGAGATGGAGTACTTTTCAATGGTGAACATATCTATGTTGATCATATCTACTATATATATGATTCACGTTTGACCTCTCGGTCTCAGTGTTCCGAGGCCATATCTGCATATGCTAGGCTCGTCAAGTTTAACCCAAGTATTTGCACGTGCAAAACTGGCTTGCACCCATTGTATGTGAACGTAGAGCTTATCACGCCCGACCATCACGTGATGTCTCGGCACGACGAACTGTAGCAACGGTGCATACTTAGGGAGAACACTTCACTACAAAAAAGACACATCCGTGACATTTTGGGCCGAACGAAATTTTTTTCTGTCATACATATGACACTTCTATGACGATAATTGTGACAAAACCCGGTATCATCATAGATGTGGTGGGCTCCTACTTCTATGACAAAAAATCATGACAGATAATGTGCTTTTCATCCTGGGCGGGCCGGAGACGCAGCTGCATGACATTCTTTGGGCCGTCCATGACGGAAAAAACCGTGGTAGAAGCGAGGGGGAGGAAAATTTTGGGGAGTTCCCGGTTACGGTGGGAGGTCGGGGGCCGAGCGATGCGCGTTTCTCTCGTACACGTACGCGCGTGTGTGCGAGGCGTTGGCTCTAACTGAACCCGAGCGAGGCGTTGGGCTCTAACTGAACCCGAGCGATTGCACTGAAGGCTACGCGTTACTGAACCCGAGCGATCGATCGATGTCTGTTAACTGAACCCGATCGAGCGATTCCTTGGCTACTGCTGCTAACTGAAGCCGATCGATGGGATGAACAGTGAGCGTTGCGGGAGGGGGGGTGGATGAATAGTGAGAGGTGGCGTTGCCTCTGGATGAACAGGACCCCGTGGTGTGGTGGAGGGCTGGATGAATAGTAGACGGTGGAGGGGTGCCCGTGGAGTGGTGGATGAACAGGACCCCGTGGTGTGGAGGGCAGGATGAACAGTAGACGGTGGAGGGGTGCCCATGGAAGGGTGGTTGAACAGGACCCCATGGTGTGGAGTGCTAGATGAACAGTAGATGGTGGAGGGGTGGTTGAACAGTAGCCGGTGGAGTAGCACGTAGTGGAGGCTGGATGAACAGGAGCCCGTGGAGGCTGGAGGAGGCCGACAGTGGATGAACAGTAGCTCGTGGAGGCTGGAGGGGGTCGACGGTGGAGATGAACAGTATCCCGTGGAGTCCCGTTTTGCGGTACGCCACACCCCTCCCGATGAATAGGACGCCCGTTTCGACCGTAGCGCTCCAACACAAGTCCGTTTCCTCTGTTTTGCCGTATGCCACACCCCTCCCGATCAATAGGACCCCTGTTTTGACCGTAGGAGGTCCGTTTCCTCCGTTTTGCGGTACGCCACACCCCTCTCGATCAACAGGACCCCCGTTTCGACCGTAGGAGGTCCGTTTCCTCCATTTTTCAGTACGCCACACCCCTCCCGATCAACAGGACCCCCGTTTCGACCGTAGGAGGTCCGTTTCCTCCGTTGTGCAGTATGCCAGGCCTCGTTTCCATCGCCTCTTCTGTCCAAGCCCTCCTGATGAACACGACCACGCATTCCGTTCCGACCCATGAACACGACGATGACGTTGTTTCTCCATTCCAACCCAGCCATGTACACGAGCCCACGCCGTACGTATGCGCGAGTAGGCGTTCGAGACCCCGCCCGTATGTACACATACGTGGCCGTATTTTCTTTCTTGCACCCTAGTCGCTGTACGTACGTGTACACGCTACGTGCGCGCCTCTACTACGACACGTGCACGCCTCTACTATGACACGTGCGCGCCTCTACATCGACCAGTATGTACGTACACGTTCGCGACCAGAATGTCAACGCTATGTACGCTTCGACCAGGTGGGTCCTGACTGTCAGGCACTTCGTTTCCTGCAAAGATGTAGTTGGTGGGTCCCAGCAGTCAGGGGGGGAATCATTTTTTTGCCCGGACGCACTTCCTTGCGTGCAAAGATGTAGCTGGTGGGTCCCATCAGTCAGGGGGCTGGTGGGTCCCAGCAGTCAGGGGGGCGAATCGTTTTGGTTTTTTTTGCCCGGACGCACTTCCTTGCATGCGAAGATGTAGCTGGTGGGTCCCAGCAGTCAGGGGGGCGAATTGTTTTTTCCCGGACGCACTTCCTTGCGTGCAAAGGTGTAGCTGGTGGGTCCCAGCAGTCAGGGGGGAAACGTTTTTTTCGCGAAATATGGTGGCATGTCCAGTGGGTCCCTGCTGTCAGGTGGAGGAATCATTATTTTCCGCGTAATAAGGAGGCACTTCCTTGCTGCCGCCATGGACCCAGCTGTCAGCCTCTCCACGTACAGTCCACGTCCGATGGAAGTCGTTCCTTGACCACGTTGACCACGCCGCACCAAGAGCACCAGGGCGGTGGACGACGGTGAGGCCTAGGAAGGGGACGACGGGGAGCCGGGGAAGACGCGGCAGTGGAAGCCCCTGCGCGCGTGGAGAGGAGTACGAGGGTTCACTGGTTCGGCTCCGGTGTGAGGCTGCCGTCGCCACAGGGCCTGGCCAGCGGTGGGAATAGTAGGGGGCGTTGAGGCCTCCGTGGCAGCACAGCCGACCACGGGAGGCAGGAGCATGCGGCACGACCGGCGCTGCTTTGGGCGGCTGGAGCAAGAAGACCAAAGGTTGAAGAAGCACTACGGCCGTTGGATGGACATCGTACGGTCAATGGAGCTAGAATCATTCATATTGACTAAGTTGACAAAGCCCTTCGTCCCCGTCAACTTAGTAGGCCCACAAGTCAGCCTCCCACCAAGGTGGGTCCCAGCTAGCCGGGGGAGTATTCATTTTTTTGTGCGTAATAAGGAGGCACTTCCGGTGGGTCTGAGCTGACAGCAGGGGGAACGTTTTTTCGCGAAATACGGTGGCCCGTCTGGTGGGTCCCAGCAGTCAGGGGGAAACGATTTTTTCGCAAAATACCGGTGGCCCGTCCGGTGGGTCCCTGCTGTCAGGTGGAGGAATAATTATTTTGCACATAATAAGGAGGCACTTCCTTGCTGCGGCCGTGGACCCAGCTGTCAGCCTCTCCATGTACAGTCCACGTCCGATGGAAGCCGTTCCTTGACCGCGTTGACCACGCCGCGCCGAGCGCACCAGGGCTATATATATAATAATTTATATATAGCTCATCGAAACTTCTTATGCAATTTATTGCAGTCGTTTTTTTGGTTGGCCAGGGCCAATTTCGCATATTTCTGTGGGTTCCAAACTATTTTTAATACCGAAATGTCCAGCCAGATTTAAAGTACTTTGAAGATATATTTAAATTAGGTTAATGCCCAGTGAAATAGGAATCTGAAAATGTGATAAAATTCAGAAATTATAAAGTAATTGCCAATTTGTCATCTATTTTTATATTTACAACCCATTTCATATTACTTTCAAGATTTGCAGGCGTCTTGAAAGAGTTGCAGCCCATCAGGGCGTAGAAAAATAAGTAGGCCTGGATTGGGTATTCTTCAGAAAAAATAAACTGGGCTCATTTTCACAAAGAAAAAATAGCTGGGCTGGTCACATGGTGAACATAAAATATAAGCCTGGGCTAGACAGGCCACAGCCCAGTTCAAACCCTGCTCCGTCTCAACAACACCAAACAAAAAAAAATACTGCTCGAGTAGCTACGTCCCAGGTGTCAGCTGATCTTGTGTTGTTCTCTTGTCTATTGACTATATACGCTCACAATGTCGTGGGTCCCAGATGTCAGGAAAACACTAGGAGGAAGCATTTTATTTTTCCATACGCTGACGTGGTGGGCCCCTACTGTCATCCTCTCCATGTACTTCTGCCGATTCCTGTTGTTTGTTGACCATGTTGACAACGCGAGAGGGCGACGCCGCGGCGAGCGCACCAAAGCGCGCGGAGGACGTCGGCGTTAACGATTTAGGAGACGGTGGGGCGGCGATGCGTGCGCTGAGGCGCAGCCAGCCGTGGGAGGCGGAAGTAGGCGGCCCCGCCGATGCTGGTTTGGTTTTGGCGGCTGGATGAAGACATGACTGAAGAAACACGACAGACTATAAAAGCAGCAGGAGTACTTAACAACCTTAACTGAAACCAGCAGGGGCACTTAACAACCAAAGCTGAAAGCAGTATGAGTACTTATACAGGTTCAACCGTACAAAGCACGCCTCGAACAGTGCTACTTTGCCTACAGTTAACCAAGGGTGAGGCCGCCAAGCCCCAGGACAAGGCCCAGGCGCCACCCCGCGCATCCACAACCTTCTGAAAGCGGCTTCATCTCGCAACGTGGTCAATAAATAGGATATTAGCTTTAGATCCATGGAAAAGCATGAACATAATCTTCTGTCCTATTCTCCAAGATGGACAGGCCTTCATTATTTGAGACCACCCATGAATAAGTATCTTTTCACCTCCAAGGGGAATTGAGTAGGTCGACATATACATCATGTTGTGACCACGCGCAAGTCTGACCCGACCATGGTCAGGCATCTGTATAGGAACAATAGAACTCGGTAGTTCCTGTTTCAAGAAGATCACAACTGTAAAATTGTGTATAAACAATAGTTTATGAACAACATATATAACAGAAAACAGCTCGTACCATAAGTTTCTCGACACAGTTGGACCTGTTCAACGAGTGCAGCAGTGGCACACATATCCCACGTGGCCTTCCACCATTGAAACGCCCCACAAGGACCTCAAGACGATCAATAAAGTGTAGGAACTTGTGGATGTCGATCCAGTCAACTTCAGTGCCATTAGTAACAGCCGAGTTATTACAGAGTAACAAACGAGCGGACTGCTTAACTCTGAAAAAACCTACACGTGCCACCAATTATAAGAAAATATTAGTTAGAAGTAGCATCTTCGTGAGAGATTCGTTGGTACTTCTAAAGTTAAATTGTGATTAGTTAGACAGAATAGGTGGATTAAGAAGTAATTGAGGCAACAAGCAAGAACCAGATACAAAACTAACATGGATGAACAATTGGAACGACGTCAGGGTGGAAGATCGCAGTGAAGATGAGACCAGGTTCTGCTATTTCCATCAACATTCATGCGCCAACTTTCAGTCCGTAACACTTGAGAAAATTTATCCAAGTTCGTCCATAAAAAAAAGCAGCGATCTTCTTGGTTCATGAACCCAACTCGGAACTTATATCCATGGCTTGTCTTCACTGTGACCATTAAACTAGTGTATTCAGTTATGGCAAGGCCGAGCATCTTGAGTACATGTGTTCTGGCAAAGCAAATAATACATTGCAGGAAAAATAATATGAGAACACAACATGTTCAAAAAAACCCCACCCTCCCGGATAGAAAAGAGGATTCTAGGAACATACTGTGCGCGTTTAAAAATGCTATGTTAGGATGAGAAGGAACAAGTGTGGCATCTCGCCGAGGGCGCAGAAACCTGTAGGGTACTCGAACTTTGGGCACTGCAAATGAAACACACTAGATTCAGTAGGAAGAAAAATGCATCAACGGCGGTGGCTGCCATCCTAGGATTACCTGCGACCAAGGGACTTGGGTTTATCAGGGATGGATGAAGAATTCGTACCTGGTTCACCATGAGAAAACCCTATGCAATCGCCGAGAGGGGGTTTTCTTTGAACAAGCAGACGAGGGAGAAGGGGATTCAGGCCCAGTGAAATATTGCCGCTTCGTCCGTCCAGCTTACTGCTAAAGCTGGAAAGGGGGGTTGTGATTTGACAACTCATTGGCCATTACTGCGGCGCTACGACCGGGGTGTGTCTACCATGAAGTTGTGCACTCTAATTTGTGCATATGGCACGTGGACCCCGTTGCCGGTTGCCCCACATATCAGCGAAAGGAAGTAGAAAGACAGGAGTAACTAGTTACACATAAATATATTTTTTGCCAGAGAGATACTCCCTCTGTAAAGAAATATACAAATCTTTTATATCACAGGCTCACCTTGCCGAGAAATATACTCCATGTGCAACGCACGGGCATTATGGGGGTTCGGCTTTTTTATGGGGGTTCAATTGAGAATATAATACTCAGATAGGCTCACGGTTCTGGACTTTGGGCCGCAGGCTGACCCTGCATGTTTGGGGGCCCATGTGTTCTACCTCAGCGCTTTTCATATTGCAAGCGATCGGTACGGCGCTGGTTTTAGATGCTGTCGCAAGGCGAATACACAAAATTGAATAAAGCATGGCAGCTGTTGGAATGAAATCGAACGACAGTTCCTAACCAGCAATCAGAGTTGCAATTCTATCAACGATATACCATGTGATAAATAATACTGTCATACTAATTATACACACAGGACACTTGTTTCACCATGCCAGATTATTACATCAAAATCTCTCGGAGGATAGATCAGTTCGGCAGTTGCATGCTGCTAATTTCAAAGTTGATTTGGACCAGCTCTCCTTGCCGAGAAAGTTCGATTTTGACATCATCTCCTACCGCAAGATATGATTTAGATTTGAACCTTGACCATCCTTTAGCATCAATCATCATGCGACCATCCTTTGTACTTATGGTATATTGAGCAGGTTCATTCACACCAAGGCTGCGCATGGTAAGAGAAACTTGGCCGCGGTCGCCCGGATTGTTGAACGACTCCCTCGTTGCTCTAGGAATTCTCTGTTTGCAAACAAGAATACATACCCAAACAGTTAAATCAACAAAGTGAGTCATGTGAAACAACATGGAAAGAAAAAAGAACGAAGCACTTGGGCGGCCAATGCTTACCAAGAAGGTGGACATGTCGGTTTTTGTAAGGACTTTGGTATATGAAGTGCGAACTGCAGCCCAGTCTGTTGCCGGTGCAACTGCACGGGCCGGAGCAGATGCAAGTGCAAGTGTTGGTGCAGTTGCCGAAGCCGCTGCTACTGCCGGAGATGGTGCTCCTTGTAGAGCTGGTGCCGATGTCGGAGCAGGTGCCGGTGTCGATGCCCGATCCTCCGGTAGATCAGACTGATCCGCTGACGCGGTCGGTGCCCAATCCTCAGCTGGATCAGACTGAGATGCTGCCGCTGTCAGTGCTAGAGCAACTGCCGGTGCTCGATCTGTGCAAGACAGCGGCGATCGTGTCTGGTCTGCTATGATCAGCTTTCTAACTTGACTAGGATCCGTGACCATGATCCAGTTTTTTCTTCATTTCTTTTAAATGCGAGAAGGACTAATTGTGGCATTTTTGTTAAACCAAACTGCAGTTCATCAAAGGGATTCAGCTTGTACTCAGACAACATACTGATCCAATTTTTTCCAGTAATATAAGTGATGGACAGTGCCTTCGTTACTGACACGACATAAGAAGTGAAACCTGCAAAAATAGCCATCGTAGAGCAAACCAAATAGTTTATTCTGTGATGAATGTCACATGGCAAAACCTGCATCGTAAAATTGCAGGAAAAGAAAGAAAACATGACATTAAATCAATAAGATTTAGACAGTAAATCAATAAGATTTACTTGATGTGACACGAGTGAATCCTTACCAGGAAATCACTATGTTGAAGTACTAAACAGAAGATTGATCGTCCAACTACGCATGGCATGCAGGGGCCCTGCCTACTCCCACAAGCAGGACAGTCCAAAGGCCGTGACAAATCATATGGACCGAACATCCATGGGACTGGAAATCCTGGTGGGTGCGATAAACCCTGCAATGCATACAGATATTAGAGTGTAACCATAATTGATAAACCGTCCTCACAAAAAATATGATCTGGATACTTTAAAAAATACAGACTGAATTGAGTGGACAGACATTAACATAGACCGTTCTCAGGACTGACCACACACCAATAGCGGTAGTACTAATAAACAATACAGGGTTCATAAACACAAATCAAGTACTGAACAATAGTACTTACTACAGACAAGCAAAGTTGCACTAACTAAACTTTGCAGACTATTTCTTGCCAGCGACCTATGGGATGAACCCCGCATAACTGACTAGGCCATGGACTTTGTGTGAGATGTCTACACGCACCATCACCATCTTGTCAACCTTGGAGAACCTAACAGAGTGGTCTTTCCACACATACACATGATGATGAAGACATGCCGCATCAGATTTGTTGGGAAGCTTTACAAGAACCACACCCTTCGTAATCGAAGGCACAACCAGGAAATTGTTGTGGTCAAGTACAGCCTCGAGAACACGCCTGGCAACAATGCTACAGGAAAACACTAGTTCAGGACACGTGGTGACAAGGACACAGCAGCTGGATAGTTCAGCAGTAGAACTCATCATCAGGTCTTCCAGTTCACATGACATGACTTTGAGAACTTCATCTCCACCGCGGACCTGGTTCTAATTCAAACAGAAACCATATTTTATTACTACCTCCGTTCAGAAATATAAGATGATTCTCGATATGATACTCCATATATGACTACATATACGCACAGAAATGAGTGAACAAAGACACTAGAACATGTCTTCAAAGGCATGAGAGCACAGGGATTACATGCAAAATCCATAACACAAGTTACTGAGGCAAATATACCCTCTTAAAAGGTAGCATTGATGTTCGTGAAGTACTCCCTCCGTCCCAAAATTCTTTTCTTAGATTTGTCTAGATACGGATGTATCAGGTCACATTTTAGTATTAGATACATCCGTATCTAGACAAATCTAAGACAAGAAATTTGGGACAGCGGGAGTAGTTGAAAGTAATCTATAAGAAATCAGTGTCAACCTCTCGCATGTTTTGGTCAAAAGAGGAATTTAGAACCGTCATTTGGCACACAAAAATCACATGCAAGATCACCCAGAAAGTTGTACTACTAGTACTAGTACTGCGTGTTAGATGAAAAAACACGATCAAGATCGAGAAAAAGATCGTCAAGAAGAGATATTACCTGGACTTGCTTAATGAGGGATCCCGAAGAGGGGGGCTTGGACAGGGCGATGGCTTTGAGCATGTCTGCGGTAGTCTCGGTGGGGTGCTTGCGCTTCTTCGTACCATGAGCCTCGACGGTTTTGGCCGGAGCCATAGACATCACTTCGGCCGGTGCTCCAGCGTCCATCAAGAAACTGTCAAATAGAAATAAAAGAAAAGAAACCATAATCACAGACCCAAAATAAGAAAAGAGAGGGAGTTATAGGATCAGCCTCGGGGTTGCAAGACCGGGCCTTGGCCAGAATCAACACCAATGATGCGCTCACCTCTCCGTCTTTGGGAGAGAAGAACAATGGCAGAAGCAGGTCGGGGTTTTCTTGAAGAAATGAGGAACAAGATGAGGCAGAAGCGAGGGTTTGGTAGAGAGGAAGCTGAGAGAGAAGAGTGAAATGATGGTTGCTTCGTCCGTCCAACTTACTGCTGGAAGGGAGGGGGTTTTGTGATTTGATGGCTCATTGGGCATTACTGCGGCGCTTCGATCGGGGTAGTCTACCGTCACTCTACTACGGAGTAATTTAGTGCATGGCTGGTGGACCCCGATGCTGGCTGTCCCACACGTCGGCGAAAGTGAGTAATTTAGTGCATGGCTGGAGGAGGATCCGCACGGTAGAGCGTGTCCACTGTTTTTCAAAATAAAAAATGATTACAGCAAGCGTTTCCACTCTTACGACGGAGGAGTGCGAAACACGGTAGCCACTTGTTCATACGTTAGTACTACACAATCTTGTTGCTAGTGTAGTAATATATGACGATAACAAATGATGTTGTGCGCATGTCAACTACTCCTATATGTAACAAATACACGAAGAGGAAACAACTATATTGAGATGAGAATGCAACCAAACACACCCACACGCTTTGTGCTACAGTGACTGATCTGCACCGTCTGAGTTGGATCCAACAGTCATGTTGCGCTGAGACATGGACATGCCCATGCAGAGGGCGCCTAAACACCACCGAAGTCCCTCTGCTTCTCGAGGCGCACGACATTGGTGATGCAGGGTGCAACCGCCCGCAGAGCCCGTTCCCGGTCGACGGGAGCCAGCTCGTCAAAGACGGCGTCCAATGGCACGAATGGATTCCGGTGACGGAGCCCTGAAAGGATTCGCCCGGCAACGACGACGGCAGCCCACAACCCCTCCTTGTCCAGCTCAGTCCCCACCATCGCGCGGAGACGGCTCAGCTCCTCGGAGATATAGGTGAAGAAGGAGACCAGATCAGGAAGCCGCAACTCGTTGAAGTCGACCGGGTGGTCGAACGGGTTTAGCCCGACGGCCGGCATCGTCGCGCTGGCACGACAGTAGGCATCACGCAGCCGCAACACGTGCGTGGCAACTTGGTTCACCAGGTGGTTGAAGCGATCCTGGACCTCGTCACGATCGGCCCACTCGCGCTCCAGCCGGCTCCCCTGACGGCCTATCGTATCTCCCGCTTTCTGCAGCAACGCCGCCGATGCCTCGAGCATCTTTGTGGTGGACGCCTGCCGCTTTTGAAGCTCCGTGAACTCCCGCACATAACGGAGGAGCATGGCACTCCTCTCCTCCTTGAGCTCACGGAGCTCCACGTCCTTGGCCCTGAGCTCCGCATCCTTGGCATGGAGCTCCTGTGTCAGGAGCCTCACCTCGGACTCCGTGATCTGCTGCGCCGCCATGGCACCAGGTAGAAGCTATGGGGAGAGGAAGCAAAGGGGGCGAAACGGCTGAAAGGCAATGCAATCTACGGGAAAGTGGAGGGAGCGGGGAACCTTTTGGTTTTCACCACGGTAAAACACCAGTCGACGACTTCTCACATCAGGGAGCGGTGGGTTTTTACAGGCGGAGTCATCGTGACTAATTGTTGCCGCGCTTGCTCCCGTCAATCAAAAAAATTAAAAATCCTGCCGCGCCTACTCCCGTCAATCAAAAAAAATAAAAATCCTGTCGCACCCAAACACCAGAGCAACGCCGCGGTGGATATTTATATTTACCTGCCGGCAAGTAGATAAAAAAGGGGTGAAAAAACAATTGTGGCGGCGGCCTAGCTAATCGGTCGAACTAGCCCAACTAGCTAGCCACCGTGCTTCACTGATGTACTCGGCGAGAAATGTGGTCTTTCGTGATTTGATGACTCATTTACTTGCTTCAACTCTACGACCGAGGAGGACCCAGAAAACGCGCGGTAGGGTGTCCCACGTCAGGAGGAATATATGCGTGCACCACCCGGGAGGACCCCCGAAACCGCGCGGTAGGGTGTGCCACGTCTCGGCACGGAGGAAAAATGTGTGTGTAAAAATATAATGTATCAGACGTAGTACCTATGGTTCGACCTCGGGACCCAGCCAGTCGGTCGAAAACACCTCACTAGCCACACAGCTTCATCATGCAAACGTGGCACGAAGGATAGATGTGGTTAACTCTGTCTCGACCAGCCACAACGTCTCTTGTTCTAGGCGATTCTTCTATTTTCCAAGCTTTTTTTAGTTGTAATAACACCACGGCAAGCTAGCGCCGCTCTTCGTGTGTGCCCGTGCAAAGGTTAGATGATGGAGAGAAGAGAGATTGAGATCGCAGACCTGGGACCCACCAGTAAGTGAGACAACGGTCATGCACGTGTTGACGAGGCACTCCCTCTACTCTACTCAACAAAAGTACTGTATAAATAAAATCAAGTTATGGGACAAAGCCAACAACCGTTCGTTTTTTCAGGCTATCGACTTACGCTTTGTAGTCCAGGTTGCCAGTTCGAATCTCATCTTTCAGATTTGTTAGTTTTAGGTCCAAATTTGATTAATGACAAGTGGGACCCCCGTGTGTTGTTCCGATATTTTAGTGTAGGATGGTTTTTTTGAACAAACACTTTGCGCGGTTAGACAAGTAACGGCACGAGTTACACGTATTTTGCAAGTTTACGAACAAAAATGACAAAGGCATAGAATATCACATCCACCCCGCAGCTTAGATACTATGGTGATACGAGTTTTTACACCGTTGGAAGTGAGATCCAATGGCTTGGGAGTAGTCTTTGTAATTATGCGCAATTTCCAAACTCTCCAAAGGTTTTTTTGCAAATAAAACATTCAGGCCTCGTGTGTGCCGCTGCATCTTCGATCCAACGGCTCCCCAGTGCTCATATTAGGTGCTCCCCGTAGCTTAATTACCTGCTATGGTGATATGAGCATCTAGGTCGTATGATCAGTGATCAGATGGCACATGCGTAGTACTTGTACTTTCTGCACATTTTCCAAACTCTATCAGCCGTATATTGCAAAAACATTCAAACCTCCTATTGTGGGCCGTTAGATCTTAGTGAACTCGTATCACCATAGAATCTACGGTGCGGGAGCACCTCATACTCTCCCGTGCGAGAAAACATAAGGTGCTATCGCAGCTTGGATGCTACGGTGATACGAGCTTGGGGGTCGTTTGATCTGAGATCCAATGGCATCTGAGTAGTCTTTGTGCTTGTAAGCAGTGGCCGAACTCTTTTGGGGCTTCTCTGCAAAAAAACATTCGAACCACCGAGGAGGTGTTGGGTCACAAATCCAACGCCTCCGAAGAGCTTGTATCACCAAAGCATCTAAGGTGTGGTAGCACATGATATTCTTACATACAGGAGAATATGATATCCTCCTTCATCTTAGATGCTACGGTGATACGAGCTTCGAGGTCGTTGGATATGGGATCAAAGGGCATATAAGTAGTTTTTGTACAAATTGTGTGCAATTCTCAAACTCATCAAGGTTTCCTGCAGAAATATTAAGACACATCATGTGAGCTGCTATATCTCAGATCTACAAGCTCCAAGCAACTCGTATCGGCATATAGCATCTAAGGTATGGGGGCACATGATATTCTCCCGGGGAGGAGGGGTGGGGGGTGCACAACCAATCAGTGGCTGGGAGGGTGGGGACAAATATAATCTAAACAACCCTAAACAGAGCTCCACAATTTTATCTAAGGTCGAGGGGTTGACCCCCGACAATCATAGCTCCGCCTAAACAGAACATTTGCATGTACTATAGTAATAGACTTAATATTCATGTTTCAGTTTCATGTTCATTTTAAATATTGAACTGAGGACCATGGATGTCTTACATTTTACTCCCTTCGTTCCCAAATATTAGTCTTTTTAGAGGCTTCAAATGGACTGGCACATACGGATGTATATAGACATATTTTAGAGTCTAGATTCACTCATTTTGCTCCGTATGTAGTCCCTTGTTGAACTCTCTAAAAGACTAATATTTAGGAATAGAAGGAGTATTTTTGAATTCATGTCATACATGCATGGTTTGGAAAAATAGATGCACTATACTTATTGGATTGTTGTTGTGTTCGTGCGTGTCTCTGTGTGTGTGTGTGTGTGTGGTCATATGCTTGATACATACAAAGTTTTCTCACCTCCATGTTGTTCATCTTTTAAATTTGAATTTGCATTGGAAAACTTACTAGGGATACCATGAAATGTGAAATCCACATTGAGATCACTATATCACAAACTCACTCTAATTCAACAACTCGTCATAAATCAATTACCACGTTGAGATTAGTATTTGCAAGGAAAATATAGGTATTGTAATACACATAGATTCGTGCGGCAATTTAAAAGGTTCCTTTCGTATTCTCGAATGGTAGGACCCAACGGCGTACCAGCCAGACCTTGGCTCGTGTTGATCCTAAAAAAAGCGGGCTTGTGTCCTTCGGTGGCGTGCGTGGTACGCACATTAGGCAACCCCATTACCCCAACCAGTCGAGCCTCAGCGTTTCAAGTCGAAATATTTGGCGGCCAGAATTCCAGCCCTAGGAAATTCCCCTCATGTCCCCGGTCCATAATGACTACCGATGAACAACGGAGGGATGCTTTAGTAACTAGACAACGTTACCTAGCGTGCCGAGCACGGTTCAATTCCCTCGGTCGCCGCTCGTCAAGGTCACCCGTCAACTGCATTGCCTACTACTACTACTACTACTACTACTACTACTACTACTACTACTACTACTACTACACCAGGATGAGCATAAAATTGAGCCCGTTTGTTCGTGCCTAGTACTTGAGTTAATATATCAGGCAATGCACTGGTACGGAGGGATTATCCTTTTACTCTGCATATATAACTTGTCTGAAGTCTAACTAAGCAAAATGTTTGACCAAATCCTTTCTTAGGAAATACAACAGGACAGATGTACGGCTTGAAAATTTATTGCATGATGCAGGTTATGATATTGTTTCGAATCCTGGATCTTAAATTTCTGAAAATCCAAAAGTGAGCATAAATTCTTGAAACTAAGCATGGTCACGTGATATGGCACAAATATTACTTCGTAAGTTTTTTCTTCAATTTGAGACAAGGTGCTTATGACAAGTTGCACAAATGAAGAGCCAAGGTATTTTGGAACAAAGACCTGTCATGTTAAGGCGAACGCTTTCACTATTGAAACCATGGGCGTTTACGTGCCGCCACGAGTGCCCGCTTCTCATCCGCAATCGGTAGGTGCCGTCCAAGCAAGCGTGTGAGTCGATGGGAGGCGTGCGAGCAGACCGCTACACCGGCTGTCAGGGAGGCGTGCGAGCAGATCGCTGTGCGGGCTCACCGGGAGGCGAGCCCTTTGACCAGGCTCCGCCGCCCACCGTCGTCCCAACTGCTCCCACTTTTAATGTCGCTGGCGCCGCAGTTTAAAATCAACCCCGCACTACCCGGTAATCCCTCCTTTCCGGTTTATAGGGCTTATCTCAAAATATTAGTTTTTCCATTTTATAAGGCTCAATTTTGTTGTTTCCCATCACATGTTCAGATTCCAAGGTAAATTAAATCATTGCATGCAAGTATTAAGAGAAAATTGACCAATGCATGTAATTTATGCATGCATGCATTGCAATTAATGCATTGGTAAACATATTTTTTTGAGAAAAACAAGAGCATTAACTGGGTGCTTTTGCAAACTATAAAAAGTATTCCACCACTCACCATCTACCTTGGTTGGTGAGATTTTTGAATTGAGCCTTAAAAACCAGAAAGGAGGGAGTATCGCTACAATCCTCTCTCTTCCTCTCCGATTCTCCTGTCGTCTACCTCCAACTAGCCTGACCTAAACGTACGCCATGCCGCATCACGATGGTCTGCCCTTAGTGTTCCAGTTTCCTGAGGAAGACACCCAGCCGGAGTCTCAAGAACATAAGGCGCTTTGGGACGAGCTTGAACTGGCCTTGTAGGAACACGCCGCGCCTGTCCCTGCTCCCGTTCCGGCTCCCGTCGCCCCGACTGCGCCAGTGCCCATCCCCGTGGCATTGATGGGCTGGGAGCCGCACATTGTCGCCAATCTTGATCCCACGGGGTTCCACGAGGTGCCTGCCGACTTTCACGCTTTCCGTGCACCTGCGAGCGCATGCGCCTGCGCGTGCGCTGACGCGCACGCCCGTGCCGGTGCCCGTGCACCTGCCAGCGCCTGCGCCTGCGCGTGCACTGATGTGCGCGCCCGTGCCGGTGCCCGTGCACATGAATGTCTCCGCCACGCCGTTGACAGCGCCTGTCCCCGCGCGGGTGCCAGTGCCCCCCTCAGCGGCATGGATGGCCGCCGTCGACCACTTTCTTGCACCAACGCTAGTCGCCTCCTCCCGCCAGTCGACTCGCTCCGAAGTCCATAACATTTTGGCCTTCCTTGAAGCTAGGCCAATGTCCAGGAGTACGCCAACAATGGCGCAAGATGCCACCGTCGCCGTCGGTCAGTGGCCCGATGACACACAGAGCACGGCAGAGGAGCCGCTTCCCACCACGAGACGCCCCCGCCGCCGCCACGTAATCTAAATTTGCCATGAAAAACGTTCGGATTGCCATGCTTAAAATCCGAACGTTTATCATTTCCGTTTATTTAATATCAATCGTCGTATAATTTAAAGTCGGAGTCAGACTAAATGAAATGTATGGTTTGATCGATTGAATGTTCTACTAGAGCCGTATCAAATTAAATATAAAACATCATCAAGCCACATGTATTCCTTGTCATCCAACGACCTAGACTGCTTCAATGTTGAATGCTCAACACGTTTAGAATGCAGTTAATTTCATGCCAAAAATAGTGCTAATCACATGACAACACGCAAATAATATCCTAGTAGTTAATATCCGCATGCACTTAATATACATCCAAATTAACGTGCATTGCACGTACACACTGACTAGTGCTGCTAGTACGTGAAACTGGTGTCGTGACTTGTGAACGCGTCCAGATATGGTCAACGGCAACATCGCCCATGAGTTCTTCCTGTTTGCCTGTGCGTCTAAACGCAGAAGGGGAGGAGAGAGAGAGCACACATGGAACCCACCAGTAAGTGAAGACGTGTAGATATATTTTGTGCGTGGGAGGAAGCAAGGTCAACCGATCACACAGGGTCGCCGTGCGATCGAAAGAGTGAGATGGGTTGGAGAGAGTGACCTAGATAGACGATGTGCGTGAGAGAGTATACAATGTGAATAGGTCGAATTGGGCTCAAACATGGTGATATATCGTTTTTGTCCGAGAAAGAGCGAGGTCAATAGAGACATACAGAGAGAGAGAGAGATTGAGTGAGCGTGGCCCACCATGAGGTCAAAAGAGTGGTGGCGGCTTGGATGGACTGACCTAGATAGACAATCTGTCTGAGAGAGTGTAGAGTGTGTTGATCGAGGCCCGAACAGGGAGATATATCATTTGTGTGTGAACGAAAACGAGGTTATACGAGACTCGGATAAAGAGAGCGAGATTGAGCGAGTGTGGCCCGCCGTGCGGAAGAAAGAGTGAGACAATCTCAAGGGAGTGGCCTAGATATACAACGTGCGTGCGTGCGCATGCATGAGAGGTTGGGGGCTAGATAGGCAATGCATGTATTTAGCACGAGAGGGTGAGAGGGAGAGGGGGAGAGAGAGCTCGGCATGGGGTGCAATGGCGGGTGTGTGAGGTAAATACATTTGGTAACAGAGTGGAAAAGGGGGTTGTGTAGTTCAGAGACTTAGAGATCGAAACATGGAGAGAAAGAATGAACGTGTGTTGGAAACCGATAGCTTCCTAAGGTGGTTAGGAGAGGAAGATTGACCGATACAAGAAGTATGTAGCGTTTGTGCGGGGGGGGGGGGGCTAAAAACAACATTTGAATGTACATAGTACGAGACTTAATATCGATGTTTCAATTCGGTGTACATTGTAAGATTTGAACCGAGGAGCAGGCATACGGGTAATTATTTCGAATTCGTGCCATACTAAGTTTCGAAAAGTTGACATTGACTCAGTTTGTTGTGCTATTTTGTAGGTCATATGTTTGAATCCATCCAAAAGTTTTCTCACTACCATGGTGTTCATCATATACATATGCATTTGTATTAAAAAGTAGCGTGGATACAGTGAAATGCGAAATCCATGTTAGAATTGGAGATCGCTACGTGACACACACTCTAATTCAAATAACTAACTACGTGACACACACTCTAATTCAAATAACTAATTATGTGAGACACACTCTAATCCACATTAGCGTGGGTACCGTTTTGATTTTTTTTCAAATAACTCCTCATTAATTAATTTATAGTACTCCCTCTGTTCACTTTTATAAGACCTTGAAGACATTTCAGACAATGTGCATAACAGTTCATTTTAAGTTGTTTGAAATGACTTACAAAAGTGAACGGATGGAGTATCTCATTTCGAATGACTAATTATTGCAAGGAAAACACGGGCATGGTAATACATACAGATTCGTTTGCAAATGAAGGAAGATTCGTTTGCATTCTCAAATGTAGGCGCACCAGGGAAACCAGGGTCGTGTCGTTGTGGACGCTGCTTCGGTGCCTTAAAGGCAACTGCCTTTGCGTCACTGACATGTGGGCCAGCCACCTGTTGGGCCCATATGTCATGGACACAAAGGCAGGTGCCTTAAGGCACCGAAGCATAGTCCTGTCGGGGTGGTCGCGTGTGTCGGACGGACGCGTAGCACCCAGCCACCCACCCCCTCCGACCCAAAAAAAGGACGACGACAATATAAGTTCGCGATTCCACGTTTCGGATTGAAATATCTGGCAGCCCCAATTCCAGCCCTGCAAAATCTCTCTTCTCCACCGTCCCCTTCCGCGCCCAGATTGCTCAAATCCCTAATTCGCCGCCAACCCTCGAATCGCCCCGCGTCTCGTCTCTTTACCACCGTTCCCCAACTCTGTGCCAGACGACAACGACGAAGACGACGGTCGCGCTTCACCACCGCACCGGAGCTACCTCATCTACGCCCTTGTCCACCACACCGGGTGGTCCACCGACAACGTCGGCCGACGCAACCAATGTGCCTCACAGACACCGAGTTCCACCGCATCAGGTGCGCTTCACCGACGCCGTCTCCCAGCTCACCGGGGCTACTTCACCGAGCACATCGTCGCACCTCCGCCCCCCGAGGCCGTTGGGGCTTCACCAACGGTCTCGTCCACCGCATCATAGCGCTCCGCTTCCACTCAAGATCTGCATCCATGCGCGGCCAGCCAACGCCAGCGCATCACCCTCAACGGATCTGAAGTGACCCGCACTCTAGCTAGGCGAGCATGCCCAAACGCCGGCCCGAACTAGGTATCCACACATCACTCCCTTGTGCACTGTTCCGACGATGTTTGGATATCCTTTCACTGCTCTCTTAGCTTACACGCCTATGCAACTCTGACCTTAACTCTTATTTCTTCTGGAGATAACATCTGAAACAAGCAAATCCATATTTTAGCGAAGCATGATGGCGCTACAGGATCTGGTACACATCTTGCACACCCGTATAACCTTGTAAGTATCTGTCCTCCGGCACAACATCAAGGTCGATTCCTCTTATTTGATCAACCATTTGCTGTGTCAAAAATGCAGAGGGGGATGCAAGGAGCACAAGGCCTGCACATCCAAGAAAGTGGTAACATGGACTTGTACATGGAACATCCCAAGCGCAAGCAGAGCTGAAGTGAGCCTGTACAACGAGCTAGCGTAAGTCCCTGCATTTCATTTAATTTGTACTGGCATTCATGTATGATTTGTGTGCAGTGGCTGATCCATGAATTCAAGTTACCAGGGGCGAACATTTAACTTAAAAAATACGAAGGCACTTGCACTCCGGAAATCAACATAACTTGAGAAATGTGAAGCTACGTGCACTTTGAAAACCAGCTAATGATCCAAAGTAGTTCAGATTATAAACACTAAATGATGCAAGCACCAAAAAACACAAAATGCAACATGGTGTACAAGGACTACAAACATGGTATGTACCTGCTTGAATTATTCATTCTCTGGCTGAAAATATCAAAGTGTAATTGCACGTATAACCAGTGCGCAAACTGCATATCAATATATCTATCCGGCACAAGTATGCCAATGGTTTCAAACAACAGATTAGAAAAGTATTTATGCTATGTTGTCATGATACGGGGACTTTCTGGTAGATGGCCTCGACGTTTCCTCAAGCTATGAAAATGCACTATAATTTGCTTGTCATCAATGCCTGCAAATCTCTGTCTCCCTCAACATAGTAGATCATGATTAGACACTAAATCCTTCAATGAGCTTGCAAAATGCTTGCATTAGATCCCTCATTAGACACTATATGTTCATCACCAGGAGCATGTAAAATGTTTGCATCAAATCCTTCATTAGCAGTCTGTTCATTAGACACTTCAAGCTCAAGAACAACATGAGCTTGTATGTTTGCACCAGAAACTTGATTAGATACATCAGATTCAGTCAGTTCAGTACTGATTGGGGGAGTTATAAAATAAGTAGAAATTGGTTTCATTTTCTCATAGATTCCCTACATACAAGCAGTTTTACAACACCGTCAGGTTTAACTATTGGCCAGAAATTGAAGAGTTGAATTAGATATAATCAGGGATGTGATGTACCTTCTCGTTGCGCATGCTACTCTTGCAATTAGCGTCTGTCCGTTTGTGCAAGCTCGATGCCATGCCCGTGCTGCCGCCGCTACCTCCCACACAGGCTCCACCGAGGGTTGGATCTTCATCTTCTTGTCCTTCCATTCGCTTGAAGCCCGGCGACCGCCCTACAACAAGGGCGCGAGGAAGTGATGTGTCGGTCTGTCCAGCGGCGGCTAGGTTAGGAGCGAACCAGACTGGAGGCTGGAGCGAATGAATTGGGATTTTTCCTGCTGTCGATCGATATGAGAGGTGCTCATTTGGGCCGCGAGCCTGCTATAGGGCCTGCCTGTCACTTATGTTATTGGCCCATCCAAATTGAAACATTTTTCTTCATTTTTTACATTGCCTGCTCGTGCGCTGGGACGAACAAAACTAGCGTGGGCCAACCTAGACGACTCAAACTAGGTGCACACTTTCCAGCCACCTGAGGCGGCCGCCCATACCAACCCCTATGGTGGCGTTGCCCCTTTTTGCGTGTATGATTGGATAGTGAAAAATATTCCAGTGGTGCTTTTGATTTACCCACATAATGGTTGAATTGCTTGTTTCTATGAACTGAGTTCGCCAATAATGTGAAGGATGCCAGTCTTTTCATCCTATTGTAGATTGCTTAGATCTCGATATGCCAAAAGTAATCGCATGAAATATACAGTAAAAGCCAGTGTGATGTGTTTGGCTACAACTAGTCTGACTACACGTCCTCATATAACATATCAAGGACGCACCATCTTACCAGATTAACCATTCGACTTACCCATGCAATGTGGAAAGAAAGAAGTATTGGGACTGCGTGTCCAAGCAATTGATGCCATGGACTCCTTCGTACAACCATGTAAGCGAAAAAGAAGTTGCAGTGTGCCTGTACAAAGAACTAGCGTAAGTTCAGTTACCTGCTTCTCGAAATTTTAGTTAGCCACTTATTGCAAAATTGTTCAATTACGTTGCTTGGCTTAATTTAGTTTGCTACTGATTACATAATGGACAGCCTGTTAATCATATTGTAGACTACGCCTATCTATGTGTTTGATACTTACCGTTAAGAATTACCCGTTTGCCTTAACTTAAATATCTACTTGTTTGTTTAACTGCTTTGCTGCTGCAACAACGGGTTACAATGATGTTAATAACTACTTTTCAGCATCCAATTGAAACTCTTTAATTCCTTGTTTGTTTAACTGGTTTGCTGTTATAACTCCCAGTTGAGATGTTTTGCTAACTTCAACTTTTCTGAATCCAATCGGAACTTTAATGGCAAAACAGGTTAGCCCAAGATCAAAGAGCGAGGTCCCCATGGAAGTTGCATCATCCCACAGCAGTGGCACCGGCCCAATCGTGCATTATGAATTGCCAACTGCTGATGCTCTAGAGGCTAAACTAGTGGTAGAAAGAGATTCTGCTTCTGCACTTAGAGATGAAGTTGACATGTTGAGGAAGCAAACAGCACAATCACAAGCAGCACTCAAGACAACCATTAAATATTTGGTGGATTTCAAAACGAAGCAAGCTGAGACTGACCAGATTGTTAAGGTCCTGAAGGAAAAAAGGAAATTAAATTCCTACTTGGTAAATCATAGGTGAAATGTTCTTTCCATAGTTGAATAACCTTTGTGTTGTCTATTCATGTAATCAATCAAACCATTTGTTTTAGAGATCATGTAATAATTGTTTTTTTTTGTTTTTTGTTTGTAATTTTATTTGAGCACAAGTCTGTATTAATTGATAAGACTCGGAGACATTTCATTTGGATTGCTGTGCCAGACCTACAAATATGCCAATCGGGCTGAATGTGCATTCAGCAATACTAGTATAGATGGACCATAAGTGGCACACATCAGAAAGGGCCAAGATGCTGGCTAAAAAAGGATGCTGTTGTAGCCAAAAAAAAGTACAGCGGCCTGGCTTATGTATGTTAGTTGATATTATTGATCCATATACTCTATAAGTGTTTATATGTCTGTTAGTTTCGTACATTCTTGGTTGATTGACTCGGTATTTGAATCTTGATACATCGCTTGTGTACATATCTAAATGGGAGTACACATTATGCTGCATGTGACATTTGAGTTGGACATGAAGTGTTCCAAATATTCGAATTCACCTTAAACTGGATTCTAGTTTCTGAATTTGAGTATCGGCATTTGTAAACCATATTCATATATGACAGTGGAATACATCTTTGTCGTCCTTTTGAAGATATATAAAAACACATAGAATGATTTATAAATATTCATATAGGAATACAAAATGGATTCGAATTTAGTTGCCAGGGTAAACATGGATGCTTATTGTCCCAAAATTTGAAAGAAACAGCAAAATGTCCACTCCCACATCGGCTGCCCGAAGCCAAGTGTTTGGGAGATGGAAATTACTGTCTACCCATTACACGGACAATCCATCGGCCTGATTTCCACTGCTCTAAATAGGGGTAGGTTAGTAACTTCAATTAGATGTGACACGACCGCCTCTGAGCCCATTTCGACACGGTGGGCGTCAAACATGGGCGGCAAAACTCATTTGATTCAAGCTCGTCGGAAAGACCTTTGTTTCTCCCTCCATTCCCCATTCATACACGGTCGGCGGCAAAGCAAACTCTCCTCGTCCGAAATAGATGTAGGCTAATATTTTAAATAGGGGCAGATGTGTAACTTCCATCAGACGTGACACAACCGCCTTACCTATCAGCCCCGTTCATACACCGTGGGCGGCAAAACACCCTCTCCTTGCCCGAAATAGTTACCGGCAAATATTTGGGAGATGCGAGATTACCGTCCTATCCCCAACCGATGAGACATCCAAATTTGAAACGGGGGATAAGTTCGTAACTTTCCCATATTTCAGATAGGCGCGTCCCCAAAACATGGTTCCCCGTACCTCTCCCTCCATTTTCCCATTCATACACCGTCCGCGCTAGAACACCCCATTCCCACACCAGCCTCCGTCCGCCACCCCATCCATCGCCGCCGTCCTCCACCACATCCATCGCCACCGTCCTCCGCCATGCCGGAGCGCCTACCAAGACCGCATCGTCCACTGCTAGAGATGGACGTTTCTCATCCACGGCGACGGACCAATAGCCTTGCATCGCGTCCTCTCGCTTCATCGGCGCCGTCGTCCTCTTTGCCGGGGCCGCTCACATGACCTTCTCTTCCACCGCAACGGGACTTATCCCCCGATGCACCCGTCTACTGTCGCAGACCTGCTTTAACGCCACCGACAGCCATCGCACCCCCGATGCCTACACGGCGCCGCAAGAGAGGTGGTACTTCATATCTCCTCAACTTTTTGAACTCAACCAGAAAATAGATCTTAACTTGGTTACTCTACTTTCTTTTCAGCTCTTAGAATTTAGTTCTTAGTTCGAAGCAAACAATGGATGCTAAATATCATTTCTCCGGTTTGCAGCTTCAAATCTGCCATGGCACAGCCATAATATGGTTTAATTGATCATGCTTAGGGTTTAATTGATCATGTTGGTTCCGTGGTGGTTTCTTTAATAGAAATCAGAGGGGAAACCCTCTTTTGCTAAAAAAATATATGCTTAGAGTTTCCCCCTTTTATGATCACTATACGATCAGAATAAGTGCTTCGTTTCATAATAACACTGCTCCACCCATCAAGCTAAACAAGCTTAGGTTTTCAAATACGAATCTGATATTATTAAAACATAGTTGTTTAATTGGTCAGCTAAATGTTCCTAAATTAGTTTCGAAAATGCATGTTCGCCGCTCAGGTGTGTATCTCTGTGTGTGGTCTGGTCAGCACGGTTGGGGAGGTGAACTTTGCATATGCAGGGGTTTATAGGGAGACACTCTCCGAGTTGAAACCGCAATGCATTCCATAGATAATCTGACTACTTTTTATGTTTTCATGAATCTCAGATTCTGACAGCATCATAATGATTATGAGCTTGCGCGCATGAAAAGAATAAAGCAGAACAATGCCATGGCTTCCAAACTTGGCATTAAGGGACTGAAATCAAGTCTGGATGCAATGCAATGCAAACACTCTCCACCTACAGATTCATGCTCAGAATATGATCCTAGCAGTGATTCTGAGCTAGAGGGAGACCTAAGTCAATATAGCTCCCTAGTGGAGGAGTCAGAGGAAGATGCCCTATCTTATTCACCCATCAAGGTACTTGCTCTAACTTTCCAAGGTTACATTGCTCGCACATATCTTGCAACAGATGCTTTGTATTGCTTCTACTTTGTTGAACTGCCATTAGCTTAGTTTACGCATCGTGTATGTGAATACGCCCCGCCTATCCATTTTTAGTACATATTCCATCTGTCATCATACCATATTTATCCATTCAAATGTTGTTCTTGTGTATCAGACGTTCAAAAGGAAGAGGGCGATTGCTGATCGTGGAGGAGCACAAGCAAAGTATTTGGAAAAGGTAGTGGCACGTGATAAATCAAATAGCCCATTAGGTGTAGTTGCAATATCACCTAACCCACAAAATACCCCAACTCTAGCAGACTCTAGCCCTACTACACTGGTCATTTCTGATGCCCCAACTCAGCAGACCCCAACTGCAGCAAACAGTATGATTATGCGAGTTGACATAGCACCAGCTGTACGACGCAAAACCCCCATTCCAGCAAAGAGTACACCAAATCCAGTTGCCAAATCCCTTTTCGAACCAGAGAGAGCCCCAATTGCAGCAAATAGGACCCATGTTCCATTTCTTCCCAGTTTAGAAGATGAAGCTTATGTTGTTGTCAGGAACTTTGTGCGCATCTTTCCTTCATGGAAAGATTATACTGCAGACACAGAACAATTTCCAGTCTTCCTCCGCAACTTACGCGTAAGTAATGTACAAATGTTATTCATGGTCATTACTGCATATGTTTCTGCTGATAGAAAACACAAGATTTCATTCTTTTAAATAGGTGAGGCGCAAACTGGATTGTGATGACGAGCAAGGGTTGGTTGCGCTTTTCAAGCACTCGTTGATGAAGTATCGTTCCTACCTGAGGCAAGCGCACTTCGATGGCAAGCCTCTGAACGGAATTTCTGTAAAGTCTCCGGTGCTACATTTATCCAACGGTGATTGGAATAATCTTGTTACACATTGGTCTCGACTGCAGCGTAAGGTACTGTCTATGATATCACATCACAATTTGAACTACATTTCTGCATTTTCCTTAATGTCTCACTTGTACGAAAATTGTTAGCAGAAGAACATCCGTTCTCAAGGGACCACAGAATCTCGCAACTATACTGCACACTGCATTGCTCTTGTGAGTACCTCTTGCCCTGTATGACCATATTTACTTTCATAGATGTTTGATTATGTAGCATCACTGCACATGTTAGCCTCGTAATCGTCCATTTGGTGGACATTATAAGATCCGTATGGACTCTTACATAAATTTAGAATCAACCCAATGCTTTTGAAGAGGTTTAGCTCTGCAGTCTTCTTGTAAGGACTGAACGTGGTCTATCACTGTACTTACATTAATAGCTACTCCCTCCGTCCCATAATATAAGAATGTTTTGTACAGTACACCAGTGTTCAAAACACTCTTGTATTATGGGAAGAGGGACTGGTTCATTTTGTAGCATTCTGCATCTTATCTCCCTCGCCCACCATTTACTAAAAAAGATCAGATCTATATTTAATCTTACCAACAAGTAGAATACACAGACAATTCCAGTGCAGAAGTGTAGCCCATTGCTCTTGTCAGTACATTTTGTCATGTAACGCTTGTACTTCCAGGGATTGGTAGTTGATTATGTAGCATCAATCTGCATCTTATCTTCATTATCCTCTACCCCTTCCAGTATTATCATATCTATAATTACTCTCTACAAAATGTAGAGTACAGGCAATGCTTATGAAGAAGATTCTGTGCTGAAATTCTTGAGTTATCCTTCCCTTGACATGGAGAAGGGCATTATAAAGCCGGTGTTAACTGTTAATGTAAGTCAGTCCTTCTAAAGCCTTTATCCTCAACTGTTGTTTAATTTGCTCATACTCCCTATCGTTTACTGCTGTTTAGTTTGCTGTTTCTACCAAAATGCATGTTCGTAAGAACCGTAAGTTCTAAGTTTTACTTGTAAAACCAAATTCCTTATTCATACCATGCACATTACTTAATACTCCCTATATGTATGCTTGTTTTTGTGGATCTATAATCCAGTGTGTGGTGAAGCAGCCCAGCCCACGTTTGCACCTTGTCATCTCCTGTTTTATCTTACTGATGTGGCTGATGATATGAACAACATGCCATGCACATTAGCCAAAATAGATACAATGATTTTCTTTGCCCTTCATCTATGCTTGTTATGTTGACATGGTAATCCAGTAGTGTGGTGAAGCTCCCCACATTATGAACAATGCCAAATTATGCTATTGATATTTTGAACATACTCTTTATTTTCTAATTTGAAATTGGATAGAATTGACAGAACAGTTATCATCTTTGTTTATACACGTGGAAAACCTGTCATCTCTCTGCTTTGTTTCAGGGTGATATGCCTGATGGCATGCACAAGTCTGCTGAAGGCTATGAGACAAACCCAACATATATTGCAGCAAAGAAGGCAAAACATCTTGAAGATAGCGAGACAACCCCAAAGTCTTGTCTTGATGCAGTGTTCAAGTTACTTGACACTAACAGTCAGACAAGCTCACAGAATTCGTTGTCTGAATCAGTTCGACTTCTTCTGTCCCAAGTTCTAGCAGAAAGGCATTCTGCAACTCAACTTCGACTTGAAGTCCTATCTCTAAGAAAGATTGCAGAGAACACCAATGAGAACCTCATCGCCAAACAGCTACACCTGGAAGCTATGACCGACATGCTAGGCCGGTCTCACAGCCTTGCTCAGCAGCTTGCGCAGCAGTTCCCCCGCAAGGCTAACCTTTCTTGAACTGTCTTGGAAGTGATCTCGGTTCAGTATTATTTTGTTATGCTGCAATGGTGCCCAGTTTTTGTAATCTGCTTCTACATTGCGCTTTATGATCACTGGTGGTGAACTTCGATGCCCAGTGGATGTAATATACCTTAAACCCTTTATTGTATAGTGTAGGTTTATTCTAAGTTACTATGCCGTAATTTCTTTATTGTATAGAGTAGCTTTGTTCTTAATTCATACTAGTTACGCAGCAGCATGAAATGAACCCCGGCCCATGATTGTGCGAATCAAATCACGGGCTTTTAACAGGCCAAAATTGTCTCGGTCCTTATTTGGCCTAATCAGATATCGGCTGCGAGCAGGCCGGATGCAAACAGGGCCGTAGTTAGGCCCAACTATATGACTGGCTTTTAACAGGCCGAAATTAATATAGGGCCGAAATGTTAAACGGGCCCTTAACAGGCCAAAACTAATATCAGGCCGAATTACTAAGTGGGCCTTTAGCAAGTGGGCCCGAAAGCATAGTGTCCAGTTGACGGGCCGAATCTGATATGGGCCATAATTGAGCCCAAAGCCTCTTAAAGGGCCGGACCTGATCTGGGCCGCAATTTGGCCCAGAACGTGGTAGGCTTTTAACGGGCCGGATCTCATATGGGCCACTATTAGGCCTGGAGCGTGGCAGGCCGTTAATGGACCGGATCAAATATGGGCCGGCATTTGGCCCAAAACATGGCAGCCAGTTAATGGGCTGGCCTACTAGGGTCCTCAAAATCTTGTGGGCCTACAGCTGGGCCGGTCCATTAATGTCGGCGAAATCTCATGGTCCTTTAGCTAGGCCGGCCCATTATGACCCGCAAGAATCTTGTGGGCTTTACCTGGGCCAGCCCATTATGGCACACGAAAGTCTTCTGGGCCTTTACCTGGGCCGGCCCATTATGGCCCGCAAAATCTTGTGGGCCTTTAGCTGGGCCAGCCCATTACGGTCCGCAAAATCTCGTGGGCCTTTAGCTGGGCCGGCCCATTATGGTCCGCAAAATCTTGTGGGCCTTCAGTTGGGCCGGCCCATTTAAACTTGTTGGGTCGTGCCACGTGTCGACATATCATAGGCGCCTATCTGACCCACTAATGAGCTGACACGTGTTTCGTCCGGCCAATAAGAATTTTACACGTGGAAATTTCCCATTAGTCGGGGCTGTTAACGGGTATCGGATCCAAAACCCGACCCGATAGCTTAACAACGTTCCGTTATGGTGGATGCCACGTGTTGGTCACCCTTGACGAAAGCACCTCTGTGACGCGCGATTTATCGTCATGGAAGTGGACACTTCCGTGATGATAATTTTGGTAATGTCATGGAACACTTCTACGACAGCACAAGTATGACTATCTTGATTCTGTCATAAATTTGTCATGGATGTACATGCATGACAAAAAAAGCGACCTACTGTGACAAGCACGTATCATCACGGAAGTGTATTTTTTTGTAGTGCTTGTACCTTGAAATTTAGTGAGGGATCATCTTATAATGATATCGCCGTACTAAGCAAAATAAGATGCATAAAGGGTAAACATCACATGCAATCAAAATATGTGATATGATATGGCCATCATCATCTTGTGCCTTTGATCTCCATCTCCAAAACACTGTCATGATCTCCATCGTCACCGGCTTGACACCTTGATCTCCATCGTAGCATCGTTTTCGTATCGCCAACCATTTCTTCTACGACTATCGCTACCGCTAAGTGATAAAGTAAACCAATTACATGGCGATTGCATTTCATACAATAAAGCGACAACCATAAGGCTCCTGCCAGTTGCCGATAACTTCTACAAAACATGATCATCTCATACAAAAATTTATATCTCATCATGTCTTGACCATATCACATCACAACATGCCCTGCAAAAACAAGTTAGACGTCCTCTACTTTGTTGTTGGAAGTTTTACGTGGCTGCTATGGGCTTCTAGCAAGAATCATTCTTACCTACGCATCAAAACCACACGATTTTTCGTCAAGTGTGATGTTTTAACCTTCAACAAGGACCGGCCGTAGTCAAACTCGATTCAACTAAAGTTGGAGAAACAGACACCCGCCAGCCACATGTGTGCAAAGCACGTCGGCAGAACCAGTCTCATGAACGCGGTCATGTAATGTCGGTCCGGGACGCTTCATCCAACAATACTGCCGAATCAAAGTAAGACGTCGGTGGTAAGCAGTATGACTATTATCGCCCACAACTCTTTGTGTTCCACTCATGCATATAACATCTACGCATAAACTTGGCTCTGATACCATTGTTGGGCAACGCAGTATTTCAAAAAAAAATCCTACGATCACGCAAGATCTATCTAGGAGATGTATAGCTACGAGACAGGGAGAGTGTGTCCACGTACCCTCGTAGACCGAAAGCGGAAGTGTTCAGTAACGCGGTTGATGTAGTCAGACATCTTCACGATCCAACCGATCCTAGCACCGAACTTACGGCACCTCCATGTTCAGCACACGTTCAGCACGATGACGTCCCTCGAGCTCTTGATCCAGTTGAGGACGAGGGAGATCTCTGTCATCACGACGGCGTGGCGACGGTGATGATGAAGTTACCGGCGCAGGGCTTCATCTAAGCACTACGACGATATGACCAAGGTGTTGAACTGTGGAGGGGGGCACCGCACACGGCTAAGAGATTGTCCATTGTGTCTTTGGGGTGCCCCCCACCTCCGTATATAAAGGGGGGAGGAGGAGGTGTCTAGCCTAAGGGCGCACGCCATAAGGGGGGAGTCCTACTTGGACTCCTAGTCCAAGTAGGATTTGGCCCCCCTCCTTCCTTCCATCGGAGAGGGAAAAGGGGAAGCGAGAGTGAGGGAGAAGGAAAGAGGGGGGCCGACCCCCTCCCCTAGTCCAATTCGGTTTGGGAAAGGGGGGTGGCGCCCCTCTCACGTGGTCTTTCTCCTCTCCTCCAATAAGGCCCAATAGGCCCAATACTTCTCCCGGGGGGTTCCGGTAACCTCCCGATACTCCGAAAAAATGCCCGAACCACTCGGAACCATTCCGATGTCCAAATGCAACCTTCCAATATATGAATCTTTACCTCTATACCATTTCGAGACTCCTCGTCATGTTCGCGATCTCATCCGGGACTTCGAACAAACTTCGGTTATCAAATCACATAACTCATAATACAAATCGTCATCAAACGTTAAGCGTGAGGACCCTACGGGTTTGAGAACTATGTAGACATGACCGAGAAACATCTCCGGTTAATAACCAATAGTAGAACTTGGATGCTCATATTGGATCCTACATATTCTATGAAGATCTTTACCGGCCAAACCGCATAACAACATACGCCATTCCCTTTGTCATCGATATGTTACTTGCCCGAGATTCGATAGTGGGTATCTTCATACCTAGTTCAATCTCGTTACTGGCAAGTCTCTTTGCTCGTTCCTTAAGGCATCATCCCGTAACTAACTCATTAGTCGCATTGCTTGCGAGGCTCATAGTGATGTGCATTACCGAGAGGGCCCAGAGATACCTCTCTGATATACGGAGTGACAAATCCTAATCTCGATCCATGCCAACTCAACAAACACCATCAGAGACACCTCTAGAGCATCTTTATAATTACCCAGTTATGTTGTGACATTTGATAGCACACAAGGTGTTCCTCCGGTATTCGGGAGTTGCATAATCTCATAGTCAGAGGAACATGTATAAGTCATGAAGAAGGCAATAGCAATAAAGCTAAACGATCATTATGCTAAGCTAATGGATGGGTCTTGTCCATCACATCATTCTCTAATGATGTGATCCCGTTCATCAAATGACAACACATGTCTATGGTCAGGAAACTTAACCATCTTTGATTAACGAGCTATTCTAGTAGAGGCATACTAGGGACACTCTATTTGTCTATGTATTCACACATGTACTAAGTTTCCGGTTAATAGAATTCTAGCATGAATAATAAACATTTATCATGACATAAGGAAATATAAATAATAACTTTATTATTGCCTCTAGGGCATATTTCCTTCAGTCTCCCACTTGCACTAGAGTCAATAATCTAGTTCACATCGCCATGTGATTTAACACCAATAGTTCACATCACCATGTTACCAACACCCAAAGGGTTCACTAGAGTCAACAATCTAGTTCACATCGCCATGTGACTAACACCCGAAGAGTACTAAGGTGTGATCCTGTTTTGCTTGTGAGAGAAGTTTAGTCAACAGGTCTGCCACATTTAGATCCGTATGTATTTTGCTAATTTCTATGTCTACAATGCTCTGCATGGAGCTACTCTAGCTAATTTCTCCCACTTTTAATATGTATCCATATTGAGACTCAGAGTCATCCAGATCAGTGTTAAAGCTTGCATCGATGTAACTCTTTACGATGAACTCTTTATCACCTCCATAACCGACTCCTCTAAGGATAATTTTGACCGCTGTCCAGTGATCTACTCCTGGATCACTATTGTACCTCTTTGCCAAAATCATGGCAAGATACACAATAGGTCTGGTATACAGCATGGCATACTTTATAGAACCTATGGCTGAAGCATAGGGAATGACTTTCATTCTCTCTCTATCTTCTGCCGTGTTCGGGTTTTGAGTCTTACTCAACTTCATACCTTACAACTCAGGCAAGAACTCCTTCTTTTACTGATCAATTTTGAACTCCTTCAAAATCTTATCAAGGTATGTACTCATCGAAATTCTTATCAAGCGTCTTGATCTATCTGTATAGATATTGATGCCCAATATGTAAGTAGCTTCACCGAGGTCTTTTCTTTGAAAAACTCCTTTCAAACACTCCTTTATGCTTTCCAGAAAATTCTACATCATTTCCGATCAATAATATGTCATTCACATATACCTATCAGAAAAGCTGTAGTGCTCCCACTCCCTTTCTTGTAAATACAGGCTTCACCACAAGTCTGTAAAAAACTATATGCTTTGATCAACTCATCAAAGCGTATATTCCAACTCTGAGATGCTTGCACCCGTCCATAGATGGATCATTGGAGCTTGCACACTTTGTTAGAACCTTTAGGATTGAGAAAACCTTTTGGTTGCATCATATACAACTCTTCTTTAATAAATCCATTAAGGAATACAGTTTTTGACATCCATTTTCCAGATTTCATAAAATGCTGCAACTGCTAACATGATTCGGATAGACTTTAAGCATCGACACAAGTGACAAAATCTCATCGTAGTCAACACCTTGAACTTGTCGAAAACCTTTTGTGAGAATTCGAGCTTTGTAGGTAGTAACACTACTATCAGTGTCCGTCTTCCTCTTGAAGATCCATTTATTCTCCATGGCTCACCGATCATCGGGCAAGTCAATCAAAGTACATACTTTGTTCTCTTACATGGATCCGATCTCGGATTTCATGGCCTCAAATCATTTCACGGAATCTGGGATCATCATCGCTTCCTCATAGTTCGTAGGTTCGTCATGGTCTGGTAACATGACTTCCAGAACAGGATTACTATACCACTCTGGTGTGGACCGTACTCTGGTTGACCTACGAGGTTCGGTAGTAACTTGATCTGAAGTTTCATGATCATCATCATTAGCTTCCTCACTAATTGGTGTAGGAATCACTGGAGTTGATTTCTGTGATGAACTACTTTACAATTCGGGAGAAGGTACAATTACCTCATCAAGTTCTACTTTCCTCCCACTCACTTCTTTTGAGAGAAACTCCTTCTCTATAAATAATCCATTCTTAGCAACAAATATCTTGCCTTCGGATCTGTGATAGAAGGTGTACCCAACAGTTTCTTTTGGGTATCCTATGAAGACGCACTTCTCCGATTTGGGTTCGAGCTTATCAGTTTGAAACTTTTTCACATAAGCATCGCAACCCTAAACTTTGAGAAATGACAGCTTTGGTTTCTTGCCAAACCATAGTTCATACGGTGCCGTCTCAATGGATTTAGATGGTGCCCTATTTAACGTGAATGCAGCTGTCTCTAATGCATAACCCTCAAAACGATAGCGGTAAATCGGTAAGAGACATCATACATCGCACCATATCTAATAAAGCACGGTTACGATGTTCGGACACACCAATACGCTGTGGTGTTCCAGGTGGCGTGAGTTGTGAAACTATTCCACATTGTTTTAAGTGAAGGCCAAAACTCATAACTCAAATATTAGCCTCTGCGATCAGATCGCAAAAACTTTATTTTCTTGTTACGATTATTCTCCACTTCACTCTGAAATTCTTTGAACTTTTTAAAATGATTCAGACTTGTGTTTCATTAAGTAGATATACCTATATTTGCTCAAATCAACTGTGAAGGTTAGAAAATAACGATACCCGTCACGACGCTCAACACTCAGCGGACCGCATACATCGGTATGTATTATTTCCGATAGTTCAGTGGCTCACTCCATTGTTCCGGAGAACAGAGGATTAGTCATCTTTCCCATGAGGCATGGTTCGCAAGCATCAAATGATTCATAATCAAGTGATTCCAAAAGTTCATCCGCATGGAGTTTCTTCATGCGCTTTACACCAATATGACCTAAATGGCAGTGCCACAAATATGTTGCACTATCATTATCAACTTTGCATCTTTTGGCATCAATATTATGAATATGTGTATAACCACGATCGAGATTCAACAAACCATTCACATTGGGTGTATGACCATTGAAGGTTTTATTCATGTAAACAGAACAATAATTATTCTCTGACTTAAATGAATAACTGTATTGCAATAAACATGATCCAATCATATTCAAGCTCAATGCAGACACCAAATAACATTTATTTAGGTTCAACACTGATCCCGAAGGTAGAGGGAGTATGCGATGGTGATCTTATCAACCTTGGAATCACTTCCAACACACAACGTCACCTCGCCCTCAACTAGTCTCTATTCATTTTGTAACTCCTGTTTCGAGTTACTAATCATAGCAAATGAACTAGTATCAAATACCCAGGGGCTATTATGAACACTAGTAAAGTACACATCAATAACATGTATATCATATATACTTTTGTTCACTTTGCCATCCTTCTTATCCGCCAAATACTTGGGGCAGTTCTGCTTCAAGTGACCAGTCCCTTTGCAGTAGAAGCACTCAGTTTCAGGCTTAGGTCCAGACCTCGGCTTCTTCCCGGGAGTAGCAACTTGCTTGCTATTCTTCTTGAAGTTCCCATTTCTTCCATTTGCCCTTTTTCTTGAAACTAGTGGTCTTGTTAACCATCAACACTTGATGCTTCTATTTGATTTCTACCTCCGCAACCTTTAGCATTGCGAAGACCTCGGGAATTGTCTTTTCCATCCCTATATTATAGTTATTCATGAAGTTCTAGTAACTTGGTGATAGTGACTAGAGAACTCTGTCAATCACTATATTATTTAGAAGATTAACTCCCACTTGATTCAAGTGATTGTAGTACCTAGACATTCTGAGCGCATGCTCACTATCTGAGCTATTCCCCTCCATCTTGCAGGCAAAGTACTTGTCAGAGGTCTCATACCTCTCGACATGGGCATGAGTCTAAAATACCAATTTCAACTCTTGGAATATCTCATATGCTCCGTGGAGTTCAAAACATTTTTGAAGTCCCAGTTCTAAGCCGTAAAGTATGGTGCACTAAACTATCAAGTAGTCATCATACCGAGCTTGTCAAACGTTCATAACGTCCGCATCTGCTCCCGCAATAGGTCTGTCACCTAGCGGTGCATCAAGGACATAATTCTTTTATGTAGCAATGAGGATAATCCTCAGATCACGGATACAGTCCGCATCATTGCTACTATCATCTTTCAACATAGTTTTCTCTAGGTACATATCAAAAATAAAACAGGGGAGCTCTACGCGAGCTATTGATCTACGACATAGATATGCAAATACTATCAGGACCTAGTTCATGATAAATTTAAGTTCAATTGATCATATTACTTTAGAACTCCCACTTAGATAACCATCCCTCGAGTCATCTAAATGATCACGTGATCCATATCAACTAAACCATGTCTGATCATCACGTGAGATGGTGTAGTTTTCAGTGGTGAACATCTCTATGTTGATCATATCTACTATATGATTCATGTTCGACCTTTCGGTCTCAGTGTTCGAGGCCATATCAGCATATGCTAGTATCGTCAAGTTTAACCCGAGTATTTCGCACATGAAAAACCGGCTTGTACCCATTGTATGTGAACGTAGAGCTTAACACACCTGGTCATCATGTGGTGTCTCGGCATGACGAAATGTAGCAACGGCGCATACTCAGGGAGAACACTTGTACCTTGAAATTTAGTGAGGGATCATTTTATAATGCTACCGCCGTACTAGGCAAAAGAAGATGCATAAAGGATAAACATCACATGCAATCCAAATATGTGACATGATATGGCCATTATCATCTTGTGCCTTTGATCTCCATCTTCAAAGCACCATCATGATCTCCATTGTCACCGGCTTGGCACCTTGATCTCCATCGTAGCATCGTTGTCGTCTCGCCAACTATTGCTTCCACAACTATCGCTACCGCTTGGTGATAAAGTAAAGCAATTACATGGCGATTGCATTACATACAATAAAGCGACAACCATAAGGCTCCTGCCAGTTGCCGATAACTTATACAAAACATGATCATCTCATACAACAATTTATATCTCATCACGGCTTGAGGATATCACATCACAACATGCCCTGCAAAAACAAGTTAGACATCCTCTACTTTGTTGTTGCAAGTTTTACGTGGCTGCTACGGGCTTCTAGCAAGAACCGTTCTTACCTACGCATGAAAAGCACAACGATTTTTCGTCAAGTATGATGTTTTAACCTTCAACAAGGACCGACCATAGTCAAACTCGATTCAACTAAAGTTGGAGAAACAGACACCCGCCAGCCACCTATGTGCAAAGCATGTCGATAGAACCAGTCTCATGAACGCGGTCATGTATTCACGGTCCGGGCCGCTTCATCCAACATTACCGCCGAATCAAAGTAAGACGTTGGTGGTAAGCAGTATGACTATTATCGCCCACAACTCTTTGTGTTCTACTCGTGCATATAACATCTACGCATAAACTTGGCTCTGATACCATTGTTGGGGAATGCAGTATTTCAAAAAAATTCCTACGATCACACAAGATCTATCTAGGAGATGCATAGCAACAAGACGGGGAGATTGTGTCCATGTACCCTCGTAGACCGAAAGCGGAAGCGTTTAGTAACGCGGTTGATGTAGTCAAACGTCTTCACGATCCAACCGATCCTAGCACCGAATGTACGGCACCTCCGTGTTCAGCACACGTTCAGCACGATGACGTCCCTCGAGCTCTTCATCCAGTTGAGGACGAGGGAGAGTTCTGTCAGCACGATGGCGTGGTGATGGTGATGATGAAGTTACCGACGCAGGGCTTCACCTAGGCACTACGACAATATGACCGAGGTGTTGAACTATGGAGGGGGGAACCGCACACGGCTAAGAGATTGTCTGTTGTATCTTTGGGGTGCCCCCCGCCTCCGTATATAAAGGGGGAGGATGAGGTGGCCGGCCTAAGGGGGCGCGCCGTAAGGGGGGAGTCCTACCTGGACTCCTAGTCCAAGTAGGATTCGGCCCCCCTCCTTCCTTCCACCGGAGATGGAAGAGGGGAAGGGAGAGTGAGGAAGCAGGAAAGAGGGGGCCCAGCCCCCTCCCCTAGTCCAATTCAGTTTGGGCAAGGGGGGTGCCCCTCTCACGTGGCCTTTCTCCTCTCCTCCAATAAGACCCAATAGGCCCAATACTTCTCCCGGGGGGTACCGGTAACCTCCCGGTACTCTGGAAAAATGCCCGAACCACTCGGAACCATTCCGATGTCCAAATACAACCTTCCAATATATGAATCTTTACCTCTTGACCATTTCGAGACTCCTCGTCATGTCCGTGGTCTCATCCGGGACTCCGAACAAACTTCGGTCATCAAATCACATAACTCATAATACAAATTGTCATCGAACGTTAAGCGTGCGGACCCTACGGGTTCGAGAACTATGTAGACATGACCGAGACACATCTCTGGTCAATAACCAGTAGCGGAACCTGGATGCTTATATTGGCTCCTACATATTCTACGGAGATCTTTATCAGTCAAACCGCATAACAACATATGTCATTCCCTTTGTCATCGGTATGTTACTTGCCCGAGATTCAATCGTCGGTATCTTCATACCTAGTTCAATCTCATTACCGGCAAGTCTCTTTACTCGTTCTGTAATGCATCATCCCGTAACTAACTCATTAGTCACATTGCTTGCAAGGCTCATAGTGATGTGCATTACCGAGAGGGCCCAGAGATACCTCTCCGATATACGGAGTGACAAATCCTAATCTCGATCCATGCCAACTCAACAAACACCATCGGAGACACCCATAGAGCATCTTTATAATCACCCAGTTACGTTGTGACATTTGATAGCACACAAGGTGTTCCTCCGGTATTCGGGAGTTGCATAATCTCATAGTCAGACGAACATGTATAAGTCATGAAGAAAGCAATAGCAATAAAACTGAACGATCATTATGCTAAGCTAACGGATGGGTCTTGTCCATCACATCATTCTCTAATGATGTGATCCCATTCATCAAATGACAACACATGTCTATGGTCAGGAAACTTAACCATCTTTGATTAACGAGCTAGTCTAGTAGAGGCACACTAGGGACACTCTGTTTTTTCTATGTATTCACACATGTACTAAGTTTCCGGTTAATACAATTCTAGCATGAATAATAAACATTTATCATGATATAAGAAAATATAAATAACAACTTTATTATTGCCTCTAGGGCATATTTCCTTCATTATAATGATGAACGGTGGCTTTGCCACACAAACATCATGTCAGCTCTATATGATCATGCAAAGCAATAAGACAAGTGAATGCTCAAGTCATGTAGATGCATGTGGAAGTTGCATGGCAATATATCTTGGAATGGCTATGGAAATGCCATGATAGGTAGATACGGTGGCTATTTTTAGGAAGAAATAATGAGGCTTATGTGTGAAAGAGTGTATCATTTCACAGGGTTGGATGCACCGGCGAAGTGTGCACCATGTCTTGAGATGAGAGTGGGCAATGCAGGGTACTAAATAGGCTGGAAAAATATAGATAGGTGGAGGTGCTTTAAAGTCCAAAAACTCACATTAGTCAAAAAGAACTCAAATATTTATTGCAGAAGCCTTATTAGCCCTCAAAAGCAAAGAACGACTTGCATGCTCCTAGGGGGGTGATAGGATATAACCATCACGGGGCCCGACCCAAGCAACACAAAGGATATCAATCAATGATAAATCATGCTCCAACTTCCTCACTATGCCAAGGACTAATAGTTCCATGTACATGGACTCATAAGCCTTAATGTCAATATTACTACTAAACCGTAATCATTCACTAACACACTCATATATCTTCATCTCAATGTCGCAAAACTATTGCAAGGAATCAATTATTGTCATAGTCAATGATCTACAAGTCCATGCAATTTTTTATTATACAACTACTATATACCTATCATTTTTGGACCAATCATATAACTAATGGAAATTACCACTTCCTAATTAACTCTCAAAAGGGTATAAGTGAAGCAAGAGAATGAAACTAATTTCTATAAAACACATCGCCATGCTCAAATAAATATAAGTGAAGTACTAGAGCAATTGCCTCAACTAAAAAAGATATAATTGAAATACAAATGATCATTCTATAAATTTAAGATGAATGTGTATATATATAATAAATGAATAGAGGAAAAGATGATTGTGAAGGTCAGCAAGCAAAAATAAAATAAAAGCAATGACTCCAAGCAAGACACATATCATGTGAAGAATAAAAATATAGTTTCGAGTAAGGTTTACCGTTAATGTTGAAGACGGAAGAGAGAATGCTATCTGGGGCATCCCCAAGTTTAGACGCTTGAGTCTTCCTTCAATACTACCTTGGGGTGCCATGGGCGTCCCCAATCTTAGGCTCTTGCCGCTCCTTGTTCTTATCATATGTCCATCTCACCCAAAACTTAAAAACTTCATTCACAAAACTTAATGGAACTCGTGAGATAGGTTAGTATAATAAAATAAATCATTCACTTGGGTACTGTCAACACAAGATTCATAATTGTTCTCGCATAATTCCTACTGTATTCTATTATTCCCACAATTTATATCCCCCAATATAAGGCATGGAAACTCTAACACAAGCAAACTATGAAATCAGAACAAAATATGTCAAAAACAGAACAACACGTAAAGATCTAATTTTTAATCATACTTTCTATAACTCCAAATATTTAGAAAAATTAACAGAACTTAGAAATTTTGAATAGAAGCACTGTATAAAAAATTCAGCAATTTATCACGCTCAAGCAGAGAATACAAATTTAGATAAGTGACGTAAAAGTTTTTGTTTTTGCGTAGAACCAAATAAACAAGCATCCAAATCACCCTAAAGGTTTTACTTGGCAAAAATATGAAAGAAAAGACACAAACACAATTACTACAATAGCAATAATCATGTAAACTCACAAAATAAAATTGATAACTATTGGTTTGTCTCCCAACAAGCCCTTTCTTTATAGCCATTAAGATAGGCTTGAGATTTTAGTGATGCTCACATGAAAGACAAGAATTGAAGCATAAAGAGAGATTAAATAGCATGTAACAAACACATTTAAGTCTAACATACTTCCATGCATAGGAATCTTATAAATAAACAAATTATCAAGGCAAACAATATCTTGCATATGCAAGAAAGAGGAATGAAACACTAACAATGTTAACATTAAAATAGGTAATTTAGTAACATCAAAATTTCTATAACCATATTTGCCCCTTTCAAAATAATTACATGTAGAATCATAATCAAATTCAACAATTTAGCTATCATATAAAACAGTCTCTCCATGATCTGCATGCATGCATATTTATAATTTTCCAAGATAGTGGGATTAACATTAAAATCATGACCTCTCCAAACCCACTTTTATCAAAAATTTCATAAGGTTGTATATTCTTCAAACACGTGGGATTCTTTTTACCTAAAGCCGACGCTATTCCAAACCCATTTCCAATAGTATTATTTTATTATTAATAATAGATTCATTATGAGGCTCAAATAAATTCTCAAGTTCGCAAGAAGCATCATAATTACCACCCCAATCATGATCATCATAATAATTAATAGGCATAACAAAATCATCATTAGTACTCCCTCCTTCCCATAATGTTAGGCGTATTAGATCCAGCACGAAAATTAGCGTAGGTTCATTTGAGTGATCCAATCTCAAACGAAGAGGGCGCTATGAGCTAACTGCATGAGAGACCCATGTAGCTATTTGTTTTCCTTTCCAGAAAAATAGGACTCATTGGTTATGGCTCTAACTGAATGAGAGAAAAAGGCATGTGTGCCTTAGATTATGGAATTGCATGCAAAAGCTTATATGCCTAAGATTTTGGTAAGGAGGGAGTGGTGCCTAAGGACATAGTGTCACCATAAAAAGCAATACCAAGTGTGTCATTTTCATCACTTGAATCATAATGATTATCATGTTTTTCTTTTTTAAGTTTTCAATTAGTATGGAGACTAAAAATAGCATGGTCATCAGACTCATCATCCCCAAGTTTCTAGCTTTGCATATCATTAGCACAATTGACATTCATGGAATTGATGCTAACATCATTGCAATCATGCTTCTCATTCAAGGGACTTTCATTAATCATTTTATAAAACTCTTATTTAACACTTCATAGTAATTATCAAAATCATGATTTTCAAGAAAAACTTCATAAAGATAATGAAGTGCACTCAATTTCATATTTTCTTTCAAAGAGCTTATAGCAATAGCATTTCATCACTAGAAATTGGTTTATCATAATTAGAATTTTTGAAAAGTGCGACTAGTGGAGAAGGATCCATTTATCTTTTATTTTATATTTTAGAATAATAAAGATAGCATAACTAGGCAAGAAATAAAACAATAAAGAAGGAAGTTTTTGTGCGAAGGCAGCTGATTTGTTAGGTGATGTCTCCCCGGCAACGGCGCCAGAAATTTTTCTGGTACCTGTGATGGAGTTGTTGGATTACCCCAAAGAGGAAGGGTGTAGCAGTATAATAGCAGATATTATTTCCCTCAGTTAAGAACCAAGGTTTATTGAACCCAGGGCCGGTCCTGGGGGGGGGGGGTTGGAACGGCGTGGCCGCCCCAGTCCCCCAAAATCTAGGGGCCCCCTCCCAGGTATATGTACGTTAGGTACATACAGGTCTTCGACGGGAAAAAAATCTCTCACCGCCTCGCTCAGCTTCACGTGCTAGCCTAGGAAAGTAAAAGCAATACGTTGAGCCTGGCCCATGTTTGCACATACGTGGTCAGGAGAGATCAAAGAGGAAAAGGAATCGTTGGATTGATTTCCTGTAACTTAGGAATAAGGATCGGTCGGTCGTTCCCTGCCCTTTTTCCTGTTTCGCTGTTCCTATTCGTCTAATCTCTTTGACTTTGGTTCCTCACGAACGAACGGCGCGATGACTGCAACAGCAGGATATCTTCGACCTTGGCTGCGACTGTGATACGTCTCCAACGTATCTATAATTTTTGATTGCTCCATGCTATATTATCTACTGTTTTGGACTATATTGGGCTTTATTTTCCACTTTTATATTATATTTGGGAATAACGTATTAACCGGAGGCCCAACCAAGAATTGCTATTTTTTGCCTATTTCAGCGTTTCAAAGAAACGGAATATCAAACGGAGTCCAAACGGAATAAAATCTTCGGGAACGTGATTTTCTCACCGAACGTGATCCAGGAGACTTGGACCCTACTCCAAGTAACAAAAGAGGCGGTCACGAGGGTGGGGGGCGCCCCCCTCCCTAGGGCACGCCCCCTGCCTTATGGGCCCCTCGTTGCTCCTCCGGCATACTTCTTCCTCCTATAAATACACACATACCCGAAACAATCAGAACAGGAGCCAAAAACCTAATTCCACCGCCGCAACTTTCTGTATCCACGAGATCCCATCTTGGGGCCTATTCCGGAGCTCCGGCGGAAGAGGGCCGTCATCATGGGGGGCTTGTACATCATCCTAGCCCCTCCGATGAAGTGTGAGTAGTATACCTCAGACCTTCGGGTCCATAGTTAGTAGCTAGATGGCTTCTTCTCTCTCTTTGAATATCAATACAAAGTTCTCCCCCTCTCTTGTGGAGATCTATTCGATGTAATCTTCTTTTTGCGGTGTGTTTGTTGAGACCGATGAATTGTGGGTTTATGATCAAGTCTATCTATGAATGATATTTGAATCTTCTCTGATTTATTTTATGTATGATTGGTTTACTTTGCAAGTCTCTTCGAATTATCCGTTTGGTTTGGCCAACTAGATTGGTAGTTATTGCCATGGGAGAAGTGCTTAGCTTTGGGTTCGATCTTGCGGTGTCCTTAACCAGTGACAGAAGGGGTAGGAAGGCACGTATTGTATCATTGCTATCGAGGATAACAAGATGGGGTTTATTTCATATTGCATGAATTTATCTCTCTACATCATGTCATCTTGCTTAAGGCGTTACTCTGTTTTTAACTTAATACTCTAGATGCATGCTGGATAGCGGTCGATGAGTGGAGTAATAGTAGTAGATGCAGAATCGTTTCGATCTACTTGTCATGGACGTGATGCCTATATACATGATCATGCCTTGATATTCTCATAATTGTGCTCAGTTCTGTCAATTGCTCAACAGTAATTTGTTCACCCACCATAGAATACTTATTCTCTTGAGAGAAGCCACTAGTGAAACCTATGGCCCCCGGGTCTATTCTCATCATATCAATCTCCATCACTTTTATATTGTTTTGCTTTCTACTTTGCCTTTACTTTTTACTTTGCATCTTTATACCAAAAATACCAAAAATATTCTATCTATCAGATCTCACTCTCGTAAGTGACCGTGAAGGGCTTGACAACCCCTAATCGCGTTGGTTGCGAGTAGCTATCGTTTTGTGCAGGTACGAGGGACTTGAGTGTGGCCTCCTACTGGATTGATACCTTGGTTCTCAAAAACTGAGGGAAATACTTACGCTACTCTGCTGCATCATCCCTTCCTCTTCGGGGAAAACCAACGTAAGCTCAAGACCTAGCAAGAAGGATTTCTGGCACCGTTGCCGGGGAGTCTACGCAAGAAGTCAATATACCAAGTACCCATCACAATCCCTATCTCTCGCATTACATTATTTGCCATTTGCCTCTCGTTTTCCTCTCTCCCCAATTCACCCTTTCTGTTTTATTTGCCCTCTCTCTCTCTCTATCCTCCCAATCTACTTACCTCTTTTGTCCGCTTGCTTTTTGTTTGCTCGTGTGTTAGATTGCTTGTTTGTCGCGATGGCTCAAGACACTACTAAATTGTGTGACTTCACCAATACCAATAATAATGATTTCCTTAGCACTCTGATTGCTCCTCTTACCGATGCTGAATCTTGTGAAATTAATACTGCTTTGTTGAATCTTGTTATGAAAGATCAATTCGCCGGCCTTCCTAGTGAAGATGCCGCTACTCATCTTAATAGCTTCGTCGATTTATGTGATATGCAAAAGAAAAAAGATGTCAATAATGATGTCGTTAAATTGAAGCTATTTCCTTTTTCGCTTAGAGATCGTGCTAAAGCTTGGTTTTCGTCTTTGCCTAAGAATAGTATTGATTCATGGAACAAGTGCAAAGATACTTTTATCTCTAAGTATTTTCCTCCCGCTAAGATCATCTCTCTTAGAAACGATATAATGAACTTTAAACAACTTGATCATGAACATGTTGCACAAGCTTGGGAGAGAATTTGTGGATGATTATACAAAAATTTTATGCCGGATTGAATTTTGCTTCTGGAAATCTTTTAGATTCGGCCGCGGGAGGCACTTCTATGGAAATCACTTTAGGAGATGCTACTAAACTCCTAGATAATATTATGGTTAATTATTCTCAATGGCATACTGAAAGAACTTCTAATAAAAAGGTGCATGCGATAGAAGAAATTAATGTGTTGAGTGAAAAGATGGATGAACTTATGAAATTATTTGCTACTAAGAGTGTTTCTTCTGATCCTAATGATATGCCTTTGTCTAGTTTGATTGAGAATAACCATGAATCTATGGATGTGAATTTTGTTGGTAGGAATAATTTTGGTAACAACGCTTATAGAGGGAATTTTAATCCTAGGCCATATCCTAGTAATCCTTCTAATAATTATGGGAATTCCTACAACAACTCTTATGGAAATTATAATAAGATGCCCTCTGATTTTGAATCTAATATTAAAGAATTTATTTCTTCGCAAAAGAATTTTAATGCTATGATTGAAGAAAAATTGCTTAAGATTGATGGTTTGGCTAGGAACATTGATAGAATTGCTCTTGATGTTGATGCTTTGAAACTTAGATCTATTCCACCTAAGCATGATATTAATGAGTCTCTAAAATCAATGAGAATTTCAATTGATGAGTGTAAAGAAAGAACCGCTAGGATGCGTGCTTCGAAAGTTGCATTTATTAAAGCGTGTTCTTCCAATTCCTATGAAAATCAAGATGAAGATCTAAAAGTTATTGATGTGTCTCCAATTAAATCTTTATTTTGCAATATGAATCTTGATGAAACTGAATATGATCTTCCTTTACCTAGAAGGCGTTCTAAAAATTCGGAGTATTTAGATCTTAATGACGAAATAGATGAAAGTGGGATTGAAAGAAATAAAAATCTAGATGTTGCTAAACCCACTATATTGGATTTCAAGGAATTTAATTATGAAAGTTGCTCTTTAATTGATTCTATTTCCTTGTTGCAATCCGTGATAAATTCTCCACATGCTTATAGTCAAAATAAAGCCTTCACCAAACATATTGTTGATGCCTTGATGCAATCTTATGAATAAAAACTTGAGTTGAAAGTTTCTATCCCTAGAAAACTCTATGATGAGTGGGAACCAACTATTAAAATTAAAATTAAAGATCATGAGTTTTATGCTTTGTGTGACTTGGGTGCTAGTGTCTCTACTATTCCCAAGACTTTGTGTGATTTACTAGATTTCCGTAATTTTGATGATTGCTCTCTAAACTTGCATCTTGTGGATTCCACTATTAAGAAACCTATGGGAAGAATTAATGATGTTCTTATTGTTGCAAATAGGAATTATGTGCCCATAGATTTCATTGTTCTTGATATAGATTGCAATCCTTCTTGCCCTATTATTCTTGGTAGACCTTTCCTTAGAACGGTTGGTGCGATTATTGATATGAAGGAAGGGAATATTAGATTTCAATTTCCATTAAAAAGGGCATGGAGCACTTTCCAAGAAATAAAATAAAATTACCATATGAAACTATCATGAGAGCCACTTATGGATTGCCTACCAAAGATGGCAATACCTAGATCTATCCTCGCTTTTATGCCTAGCTAGGGGCGTTAAACGATAGCGCTTGTTGGGAGGCAACCCAATTTTATTTTATTCCATGCTTTTTGCTCCTGTTTAGTAATAAATAAATTATTTAGCCTCTGTTTTGGTTGTGTTTTTTGTGTTTAATTAGTGTTTGTGCCAAGTAGAACCGTTGGGAAGACTTGGGGAAAGTCTTGTTGAACTTGCTGTAAAAAACAGAAACTTCAGCGCTCACGAGAACTGCTGTCATTTTTATTTTAAGAGTGCTATTTAGTTAATTTTATTGCAGATTATTAATAGATAAATTCCTCACGTACAGCAATTTATTTTAGAATTTTTGGGGTTCTAGATCTTGCGCTAGCTACAGATTACTACAGATTGTTCTGTTTTTGACAGATTCTGTTTTTCGTGTGTTGTTTGCTTATTTTGATGAATCTATGGCTAGTAAAATAATTTATAATCCATATAGAAGTTGTAATACAGTAGGTTTAACACAAATATAAATAAATAATGAGTTCATTACAGTACCTTGAAGTGGTCTTTTGTTTTCTTTCGCTAACGGAGCTCACGAGTTTTCTATTTTGAGTTTTGTGTTGTGAAGTTTTCAAGTTTTTGGTGAATTCTTTTGATGGATCATGGAACAATGAGTGGCAAGAGCCTAAGCTTGGTGATGCCCATGATACCCCCAAGATAATCCAAGGACACTAAAAAGTCAAAGCTTGGGGATGCCCCGGAAGGCATCCCCTCTTTTCGTCCACTTCCATCGGTAATTTACTTGGAGCTATATTTTTATTCACCAACATGATATGTGTTTTGCTTGGAGTGTCTTGTATTATTTGTGTATTTGTTTGCTAGTATACCACAATCATACTTTCTGTACACACCTTTTGAGAGAGCCATACATGAATTAAAATTTGATAGAACACTCTATGTGCTTCACTTATATCCTATGAGCTAGATAATTTTGCTCTATGTGCTTCACTTATATCCTATGAGCTAGATAATTTTGCTCTATGTGCTTCACTTATATCTTTTGAGCATTATAATTTTGCTCTATGTGCTTCACTTAGATCTTTTAGAGCACGGTGGTGGATTCGTTTTAAAGAAACTATTGATCTCTCATGCTTCACTTAAATTAATTTGACAGTCTCTTAGTAGCATGGTAATTTGCCTAATAATGATATGCTTGGTATTCAAGATTTGTGAAACTTTCTTTTGAGTGTGTTGAATACTAAGAAAAGATTGAAGCATGATAATTGTTTTGAGATATGGAGGTGATAATATTAAAGTCATGCTAGTTGAGTAGTTGTGAATTTAAAGAATACTTGTGTTGAAGTTTGTGATTCCTGTAGCATGCACGTATGGTGAATCGTTATGTGATGAAGTCAGAGCATGATTTATTTATTGATTGTCTTCCTTATGAGTTGCGGTTGGGGACGAGCGATGGTCTTTTCCTACCAATCTATCCCCCTAGGAGCATGCGCGTAGTACTTTGCTTTGATAACTTCTAGATTTTTTGCAATAAGTATATGAGTTCTTTATGACTAATTTGAGTCCATGGATCATACGCACTCTCACCCTTCCACCTTTGCAAGCCTCTCTAATACCGCGCACCTTTCGCCGGTATCATACACCTACCATATACCTTCCTCAAAACAGCCACCATACCTACCTATTATGGAATTTCCATAGCCATTCCGAGATATATTGCCAATGCAACTTTCCACCGTTCCGTTTATTATGACACACTCCATCATTGTCATATTGCATATCTCGGTACACCGCCGGAGGCATTCATATAGAGTCATATTTTGTTCTAAGTATCGAGTTGTAATTGATGAGTTGTAAGAAAAATAAAAAGTGTGATGATCATCATTATTAGAGCATTGTCCCAGTGAGGAAAGAATGATGGAGACTATGATTCCCCCACAAGTCAGGATGAGACTCCGGATGAAAAAAAATATAAAAGAGGCCAGAGAAGCCCAAATAAAAAAAAGAGAAAGGCCATATATAAAAAATGAGAGAAAAAGAGAGAAGGGACAATGTTACTATCCTTTTACCACACTTATGCTTCAAAGTAGCACCATGATCTTCATAGTAGAGAGTCTCTCATGTTATCACTTTCATATACTAGTGGGAATCTTTCATTATAGAACTTGGCTTGTATATTCCAATGATGGGCTTCCTCAAATTGCCCTAGGTCTTCATGAGCAAGCAAGTTGGATGCACACCCACTTAGTTTCTTTTTGAGCTTTCATATACTTATAGCTCTAGTGCATCCATTGCATGGCAATCCCTACTCACTCACATTGATATCTATTGATGGGCATCTCCATAGCCCGTTGATACACCTAGTTGATGTGAGACTATCTTCTCCTTTTTGTCTTCTCCACAACCACCATTCTATTCCACCTATAGTGTTGTATCCATGGCTCACGCTCATGTATTGCGTGAAGATTGAAAAAGTTTTGAAAAAGTTAGAGTATGAAACAATTGCTTGGCTTGTCATCGGGGTTGTGCATGATTTAAATACTTTGTGTGGGGAAGATGGAGCATAGCCAGACTATATGATTTTGTAGGGATAACTTTCTTTGGCCATGTTATTTTGAGAAGACATAATTGCTTTGTTAGTATACTTGAAGTATTATTACTTCTATGTCAATATAAACCTTTGTCTTGAATCTTTCTAATCTGAATATTCATACCACAATTAAGAAGATTTGCATTGAAATTATGCCAAGTAGAACTCCGCATCAAAAATTATCTTTTTATCATTTACCTACTCGAGGACGAGCAGGAATTAAGCTTGGGGATGCCTGATACGTCTCCAACGTATCTATAATTTTTGATTGCTCCATGCTATATTATCTAATGTTTTGGACTATATTGGGCTTTATTTTCCACTTTTATATTATTTTTGGGACTAACCTATTAACCGGAGGCCCAGCCCAGAATTGCTGTTTTTTGCTTATTTCAGTGTTTCGAAGAAACAGAATATCAAACGGAGTCCAAACGGAATAAAATCTTCGGGAACGTGATTTTCTCACCGAACGTGATCCAGGAGACTTGGACCCTGCTCCAAGGAACAAAAGAGGCGGTCACGAGGGTGGGGGCGCGCCCCCCTAGGGCACGCCCCCTGCCTCGTGGGCCCCTCGTTGCTCCTCCGGCGTACTTCCTCCTATATATACACACGTACCCCCAAACGATCAGAACAGGAGCCAAAAAACCTAATTCCACCGCCGCAACTTTCTGTATCCACGAGATCCCATCTTGGGGCCTGTTCCGGAGCTCCGCCGAAAGAGGGCCGTCATCACGGAGGGCTTCTACATCATCATAGCCCCTCCGATGAAGTGTGAGTAGTTTACCTTAGACCTTCGGGTCCATAGTTAGTAGCTAGATGGCTTCTTCACTCTCTTTGAATCTCAATACGAAGTTCTCCCCCTCTCTTGTGGAGATCTATTCGATGTAATCTTCTTTTTGCGGTGTGTTTGTTGAGACCGATGAATTGTTGGTTTATGATCAAGTCTCTCCATGAATAATATTCGAATCTTCTCTGAATTCTTTTATGTATGATTGGTTATCTTTGCAAGTCTCTTCGAATTATCCGTTTGGTTTGGCCAACTAGATTGGTAGTTCTTGCCATGGGAGAAGTGCTTAGCTTTGGGTTCGATCTTGCGGTGTCCTTACCAAGTGACAGAAGGGGCAGCAAGGCACGTATTGTATCGTTGCCATCGAGGATAACAAGATGGGGTTTATTTCATATTGCATGAATTTATCTCTATACATCATGTCATCTTGCTTAAGGCGTTACTCTGTTTTTAACTTAATACTCTAGATGCATGCTGGATAGCGGTCGATGAGTGGAGTAATAGTAGTAGATGCAGAATTGTTTCGGTCTACTTGTCACGGACGTGATGCCTATATACATGATCATGCCTAGATATTCTTATAATTATGCTCAATTCTATCAATTGCTCAATAGTAATTTGTTCACCCACCGTAGAATACTTATGCTCTTGAGAGAAGCCACTAGTGAAACCTATGGCCCCCGGGTCTATTCTCATCATATCAATCTCCATCACTTTTATATTGTTTTGCTTTCTACTTTGCCTTTACTTTTTACTTTGCATCTTTATACCAAAAATACCAAAAATATTCTATCTGTCAGATCTCACTCTCGTAAGTGACCGTGAAGGGCTTGACAACCCCTAATCGCGTTGGTTGCGAGTAGCTATCGTTTTGTGCAGGTACGAGGGACTTGAGCGTGGCCTCCTACTGGATTGATACCTTGGTTCTCAAAAACTGAGGGAAATACTTACGCCACTCTGCTGCATCATCCCTTCCTCTTCGGGGAAAACCAACGCAAGCTCAAGACGTAGCAGACTGCAGCAGGTATGTCTGGGTGTGCCCTCTTCCATCGCATGATTTTCGTCCTATTTCTTTTCTTTCTAATCCAGACTCCCAATTTCTCGATCGATCGAACAGATTAACACAGAATTATTTTTAGGGTGCTAGAATCATCGCGCCCACGTTGCCAGATTAGATTACCGAGACAAGGTACTATACCATGCCCTAGCAGATTATCATTATATTAGATAATCTTTTGTACATAATATATTATTTTAATTATCTTTGTGCTAATTTTAAAAGCGAATTATTCCTTTCAATTTCAACCGGGTCATGTCGAGTACGGGTAGAAAGTATCGATCCGGAAGTCATAAAAGAGAGAATAATAAGTAGGCAGATGAGGAGAAAGGAGCATTAAGCAGATCTCTTTTTAAATATTATAAGAGCAATACAAGCACGCTAAGAAATCCAGACGAGTTGGTGATAGTTCTTGCGGGTGAACGAACTAATGGCAATCTAGAAGATGATGGTCATACTCCTACAAAAGGCAATGCTGACGTCAACATGGATGATAGCAATGTGAGTGATCATGAGCCCATATTTAATTCATCTGTGGTAGAATCTACTAGTGTTGATGAGGAACCAGTTAGTGTGGATATTTATGATCCAAGCAATTGGGGTAATCTTGATAACAAAGCGAGGGACATATTAGTGGAAAAGGGGCCTAAAAGGGAAGAATAAAACACTAAATATCCTTTGGATGAAAATTCAAGATATTTTTATATGGCCATTACTCAAGAGAGATGAGCAATGGAGAGGTGCGTGATAGAAAATGGTTAGTTTTTTTCAAAACAAATAAAGAAAGTGTTTTGTTTTTGCTATAAGCTTTTCAATTCTGATAAATGCAAGAGTGCAATGGGGAATGATGGGTTTTGTGATTGGAGGCATATTAATGAGAGACTAAAAGAGCACAAAGCTAGTGTCGACCATATTACCACTATGAACTCTTGGAATGAATTGAGAGTTAGACTGAGCAAGCATGAAACAATTGACAAAGAGTTACAGCAAAAGATCACAAAGTAGAAGGAACGCATAAGGCAAGTTTTGTTAAGAATTGTTGCCATTGTGAAATTTCTGGGTAAGCGCAGTTTGGCTTTTAGAGGATCCAGTGAGCAACTTTATGATGATTGTAAAGGAATATTTTTAGCTTGTGTGGAGATGGTTGCGGACTTTGATTTCGTAATGCAAGGCCATCTTAGGTGTATTCAAAACAAAGAGATCCATCACCATTATCTTAGCCATAAAATTCAAAACGAGTTGATTTCTCTTGTGGGTGGTGACATTACAAATTCTATTCTCAAGATTGTCAAAGTGGCCAAATAGTTCTCTGTTATCCTAGATTGTACCCTGGATGTGTGTCATCAAGAACAAATGAGTTTGTGGTTCGATGTGTTCATATGTCTGTTGGAAAAATACAAATTGTGGAGTACTTCCTTGCTTTTTGGGTAGTGGAGGACACATCTGGTTTGGAAATTTTCAAGGTATTGGTTGATTCTATGAAGTCCTTCGATCTTAATATTGATGATATTAGGGGCCAAGGTTATGACAATGCATCCAACATGAAAGGAAAATACAAGGGGGTGCAAAGTCGGTTGCTTGAGGTAAATCCAAGAGCTTTGTATATGCCATGTGCTTGCCACAGTCTTAATCTTACCCTTTGTGATATGGCTAAATCTTGTGGTAGAGCTGTTTCTTTTTTTGGAATTGTGCAACGAATATATGTATTATCCTGTGGTTCTACGAAAAGATGGAAAGTTTTTATTATCCATGTGACATATTTGACTTTGAAATCTTTGAGCAATACTCGTTGGGAGAGTCATATCGAAAGTGTTAAAGCAATTAGATTTCAAGCTCCTAACATAATATCAGCTTTACTTGAGTTAAGTGAAGATAGTGGTACCGAACCCAAGGATAGGAGTGATGCAAAAAATTGTTTGATGTGCTTGGCAGCTATGAGTTCATACTTGGCATGGTCATTTGGCATGACATTCTATTTGTTGTAGATTCAGTAAGCAGGTAGCTACAATCACCATCCATGTGCATTGAGACTGCATTAAAGCAAATAGATGGTATGAGGACTTATTTTGACACTTATAGAGAGGAAGGGTTTAATTCTAGTGTGATCATTGCCAAAGAAATCACATCTGAAATGGGTGTAGAGCCATCATTTCCAGTAAAGCGTCGTGTTTCTAGGAAGAAACAATTTGGTGAAGATGACAATGATGAAGCGATATTGGAAGCTGATAAGGATTTTAAAGTCAATTATTTTTTGATTATGGTTGATAAGGCGGCCACTTCACTGAAAATTAGATTTGACAAACTTGAGTCATTCAAAATATATTTGGATTTTTAATGAGTTCAACGGCCTTGAAGTCATTGGACTGTTCTGAACTTAAAGACAGTTGTACAAAATTTGCAAGTGCTTTCTCTTTGGGTGGTTCATGTGATGTTGATTTAAATGATTTGATTTCTGAGTTAATTGTTATGCAGTCAACTTTGCCCGATAGAACATTGTCTGCTATGGAGATTTTTGAGTTTGTGAGGGAAGCAGATTGTTATCCCAATATTGCTCTTGCATACCAGATTTTCTTTACTATGCCTGTTACTGTCGCATCAGCTGAAAGAAGTTTTTCGAAGTTGAAATTTTTGAAGAACTACTTGAGATCTACAATGTCGCAAGAGAGGTTAAATGACTTGGCAACTTTATGCATCGAGAAAAATTTGCTTGATGAAATTGATATTGATACTATCGTTAGTGATTTTGCATCTCAGAATGTTAGGAGAAATTTCTGAAGGTAATATGTAATACATTATGTGATATGCACAATCATTTTGGATGCAATTATTATTTTATTTGATACAAATTATATATACATATGATGATTATTAATTATGCATTTATACTAAGGGCCCCGGATTGTAGTTTTGCCTCGGGCCCCCAAACTCTTAGGATTGGCCCTAATTGAACCAGTAGGAGACAACACACTGACAATGTGAATAGTACCTGCACACAAACACAACAATTTCTTGCACCCAACAAAGGCAAGTGGGTCCTCACTCACCTTCTCCTTGCTAGCCACAAGATTAAAACTGATATTAATATGCACATTAATAAAAAGAAAATACAAAAAGAAAATTGAGTAATTGTTGGAGACTTAGTATTGATGGAAAATAGACCCGACGGCCATAGGTTCACTAGTGGTATCTCTCTCGAAAGCATAACAACAGTGGGCGAACAAATTACTGTTGGGCAATTGATAGAATTGTGCATAGTTATGATAACCATCCATGGCATAATAAATATATAAGCATTACATCTGTGACAAGTAGACCATTGATCCAATTGCATTTACCACTATTACTCCACCCCAAGACCGCTATCCAACATGCATCTCAAAGTATTAAGTTCATAGAAACAGAGTAACACTTTAAGCAAGATGACATAATGTATGCAAACTAAAAGCAATCAATATGACCAAACCCCATTGTTTTATCCTTAGTAGCAAAAATACAAATGCGTGCCCTTGCCCTTATTGTCACCGGGCAGGATCACCGCAAGATTTAACCTACCATAAAGCACCTCTCCCACTGAAGATAAATCAATCTAATTTGGCCAAAGTAGACAGATAGATCCAAAAGAAATACAAAGCTATAAAATTTTGTAGTAAAGAAACTTTAATATATTCAAAATAATTCAATCAATAATCTCATCATAAACCCCCAATTCATCGGATCCCAACAAACACACCGCATAAGATTACATCAGATGGATCTTAGAGAAGATCATTGTATTGAAGATCAAGATAGAGATAGACAGATATATATATATATAGAGAGAGAGAGAGATCTAGCTACTACTATGGACTCGTAGGCCCTGAAGGAACTACTCACACATCATCATGGAGGCAGCAAGATTGATGAAGATGGCCTCCCTAATGATTCCCCCCTCCGGCAGAGTACAGGAATAGGGCTCCAGATGGGATCTCTTTGGAACAGATAATTATGGCAGTGATAAATTCTTTCGGGTGTCCCTTTGAGGGCTTCTGAATATTTGGAAATTTATAGGCCAAGAATTAGGGAAAAGTGAGCTACGAGGGGCCCACAAGTCAGGGGGCGCGCCCCCTGTTGGGCAACATAGTAATTTCAAAAAAATTCCTACGCACACGCAAGATCATGGTGATGCATAGCAACGAGAGGGGAGAGTGTGTCCACGTACCCTCGTAGACCAAAAGCGGAAGCGTTAGCACAACGCGTTGATGTAGTCGTATGTCTTCACGATCCGACCGATCAAGTACCGAACGCACGGCACCTCTGAGTTCTGCACACGTTCAACTCGATGACATCCCTCGAACTCCGATCCAGCCAAGCTTTGAGGGAGAGTTCCGTCAGCACGATGGCGTGATGACGATGTTGATGTTCTACCATCGCAGGGCTTCGCCTAAGCACCGCTACGATATTATCAAGGTGGACTATGGTGGAGAGGGGCACCGCACACGGCTAAAAGATCCAAGAGATCAATTGTTGACTCTATGGGGTGCCCCTCTCCTCCATATATAAAGGAGGGGAGAGGGCCGGCCAAGGGGAGGAGGCGCGCCCAAGGGGGGGTCCTACTCCCACCGGGAGTAGGACTCCTCCTTTTCCTATTTAGAGAGGGAGAGGGAAGGAAGAGGAAGGAGGGAGGAAAGGAAAGGGGGGCGGCCCCCCTCCCAATTCGGACTGGGCTTGGGGGGCGCCCCTTCCCTTGCTCCTTTCCCCTCCTTTCCACTAAAGCCCATTAAGGCCCATATACCTCCCGGGGGGTTCCGATAACCTCCAGGTGCTCCGGTATTATCCTGATCTCACCCGGAACCATTCCGGTATCCGAATATAGTCGTCCAATATATCGATCTTTACGTCTCGACCATTTCGAGACTCCTTGTCATGTCCGTGATCACATCCGGGACTCCGAACTACCTTCGGTACATCAAAACACATAAACTCATAATATAACCGTCATCGAACTTTAAGCGTGCAGACCCTACAGGTTCGAGAACTATGTAGACATGATCGAGACACGTCTCCGGTCAATAACCAATAGCGGAACCTGGATGCTCATATTGGCTCCTACATATTCTACGAAGATCTTTGTCGGTCAAACCGCATAACAACATACGTTGTTCCCTTTGTCATCGGTATGTTACTTGCCCGAGATTCGATCGTCGGTATCTCAATACCTAGTTCAATCCCGCTACCGGCAAGTATCTTTACTCGTTCCGTAACACATCATCCTGCAACTAACTCATTAGTTGCAATGCTTGCAAGGCTTAAGTGATGTGTATTACCGAGTCGGCCCAGAGATGCCTCTTTGACAATCGGAGTGACAAATCCTAATCTCGAAATACGCCAACCCAACAAGTACCTTTGGAGACACCTGTAGAGCACCTTTATAATCACCCAGTTACGTTGTGACGTTTGGTAGCACACAAAATGTTCCTCCGGTAAACGGGAGTTGCATAATCTCATAGTCACAGGAACATGTATAAGTCATGAAGAAAGCAATAGCAACATACTAAACGATCAAGTGCTAAGCTAATGGAATGGGTCAAGTCAATCACATGATTCTCCTAATGATGTGATCCCGTTAATCAAATGACAACTCTTTGTCTATGGCTAGGAAACATAACCATCTTTGATCAACGAGCTAGTCAAGTAGAGGCATACTAGTGACACTCTGTTTGTCTATGTATTCACACATGTATCATGTTTCTGGTTATTACAATTCTAGCATGAATAATAAACATTTATCATGATATAAGGAAATAAATAATAACTTTATTATTGCCTCTAGGGCATATTTCCTTCACCCCCTAGTTTGTTGGGCCCTCGTGGGTCTTCTCATACTTCCCCGAAGCTTCCAGGGTCTATTATTGTCCAGAAAGAATCGTCAAAAACTTCTATAGGTATGTGTTTCCAGGAAAACAAAAAACAAGCAAAAAACAGAACTAGCATAGAACACTAAATTAATAGGTTAGTCCAAAAATAATATAAAATGGCATATAAATAATACAAAAGTGATAATATAATAGCATTGAACAATAAAAAATTATAGATACATAGGAGACATATAAGGCATCCTTGGTGAAGATCGCATCAGCACGAAGGACTGATGCAGCATGGTGGCAGAGCCTCTTCTTTCTTCTTGTCTTGGCCCTTCTTCTTCTTCTATGGAGGTGGTCATGGATTAGCAATGGATATGGAGATGGAGATGGTGATGGATATCAGCATATCGTGTATGGATGATGGATGACCTCTAGGGTTGAGGTGTATATAGGAGGCCTCCTTGGGCCTCCTATGTTGATGTAGCTTCTCCACTTTGATACAAGGGCTCTAGATGAGACAAATCAAATCCCAATACCTCCCATGGTGGCCAAGGAAGTCGTCAGAACAAACTGAGATAAAATCCACGAAGAATCGCGTCTGATCTGGGCGATTTCAGAGCTTGTCGGGGGTGGCGAAGCCTCCCCTTCTTTCTTCTTGTCTTGGCCCTTCTTCTTCTATGGAGGTGGTGATGGATTAGCAATGGATATGGAGATGGAGATGGTGATGGATATCGGTATATCGCGTATGGATGATGGACGACCGCTACGGTTGAGGTGTATATAGGAGGCCTCCTTGGGTCTCCTCCGTTGAGGTAGCTTCTCCACTATGATGCAAGGGCTCTAAATGAGCCAAATCAAATCCCAACACCTCCCATGGTGGCCAAGGAAGTTGTCAGAACAAATTGAGATAAAATCCACGAAGAATCGCGTCTGATCTGGGCGATTTCAGAGCTTGTCGGGGGTGGTACGACCATGCCCGGTCGTATCGAGCGTTGTCTTTTGCTCTGGACACCTTTAGTAAAATGGTCATCATTTCTTCATATGAACTTTGATTTTGACGTTCTTGGGCTCGTTGGATTCGTATGAATGACGCCAATGCACCTATGGTGTTGGATTTTTAATTTGATCACTTAAAATGTCATAATTAGCACTCCAAAATGCTTGGGTTTGGTGCCTGGAAATCTCCCGTATTGGTCCCAACCCTGGCCTTTTCATCGTGTTTGGTCCATGGTTACTCGAAAGCACCTAGACACAACAAACCAAAGATAACTAATAAAAACTACAAACTATGTAATGCTCACAACGAAAAGGGTAAAAAACAGAAAACATGCATAATGGACATGTACTTTGTTCAATGGGACATGATATATGGAGTAGTATTCAACAAATGAGTTTAAAAATGCATATAAAATAGAGCCACTGTTAATCTTGATGCAAGACTTACAAATTTTATGTTTTTCCATTCTTCCGTTTACGCATGCATACCTATCCTACTTTCAGAGTCTTTTGTAGGATTCGAACCAAAGAATATAAGCGAGGCCCAACACAGTCTAGAGGATTCAAAATCTAGCCTATGTAGTGTGAATAAGTAGTACTGGTCTGAACTAAACAACACATGTTTCTTGTCCTGTCTCCTCCTACAAGAGCCCTAGACGGGAGCTGATGTCTATCGCTCATAGCGAGCGCTACCTTGTATCTCTCAAGCAAGATGGGTCTGGTCCAGCGAGCGAGTGCACGCCTATTTTTTGTTTTGTTCTTTCCCATTTCATTTTTTCGATCAGATTAATTTATAATTTGAAGAAAACTCCCAAATAATTTTTTCATAAATTCAGGAAAATATTTATGGTTATTTAAAAATTGTTCATGAATGCAAAATATGTTCACAAATTCAATATATGTTCACGAATTCAAAAAATATTCATGAAACTTTGAAACTATTATGAATTTTTATAAAGTTCACAATTTCAGGAAAAAAAGTTCATGAATTTTAAAAAATGTTCACGAAAAATACAAGAAATGTCCACGAACATTTTTTGAAAATCGGAAAAAATTGTATGAAACCTCTAACAATTTTCAAAATCGCGAATTATTTTTAAAATTTGTGAACATTTCTTAAAATTGTGAACTATTTTTGAATTTTTGGACATTCGTTTTATAAATGGGAACAGTTTTTTATTTTTCAAATATTTTTGAGGAACACATTTTTTTTTAAATGCGAACAAATTGTGAAATCTAAATTATTCTTTGAAATGATTGAATATTTTTGTATTAGTAAGCATTTTTGTGAAAACACGCACAAAATTTGAAAACATAATCATTTTAGAAAATTCCAAACTTTTTTTGGAAATGCAAATAATTAGGAAATCTTAAACATTTTCTGGATATTTCTTGAAATTTGTGAATTATAGAAACAAAAAAGAGAAGAAAAAAAATAAACCAGCAAACCAGTAAGAAAACGAATCGGGAACCTTCGACAAGGTTCGAAAAACCTCTTAGGAACCTTGTAAAATCGCTCCTGGCAGTTTTCTCGCTCAATTTATAATGGGCCGGCCCGTCCACGGTCCCTAGTGAGGAAACGCTACGCTAGGGATTGCAACGGGCGATATATAGCGTTCGTGGCCTCTAAAAAAATGCAGTTGTGGCCCCGGACGGCCACCGTCCATGGACGATGCAACTACTACACTGCACCTGCACGATCACACGAACGGTGACAGACTGGGCGCGTCAAACCCGTCCTCTCGCTCCTCAATCATCCAATCGGCACGGCCGGGCTACGGGCAGACACGCGCGAAACCGGCGGAAGAACCCACCGCCCCCACCCCACCCCCCATTGGCGCGCCGCGCGGTACTTGACCTGCCTTCGGCAAGTTGGCAAGTCGCCTATGCCCTACCACACACCGCGTCCATGTGACGCGACGTGGGGGAGGTGCGAGGAAGACGCGGCCGAGCCTTCCATTTTTCAACTCCTAGTCCTATACATACAGCGGCGCCCCGGGTCTCGGATCGGATCTACAGCAATCAGTCTTGACCTTCAGTCGTGCTGCCTACCCATCAGCATATAATTCCTGATCGAGCGAGCGGGAGAGGAAGGCGAGATCAGTCAGATCAGGCCCGGAGAGAAGATGGCGCAGGGGACGCTGGAGGTGCTGCTCGTCGGAGCCAAGGGACTCGAGAACACCGACTACCTCTGTAAGCTACCTTCGGCCTCTCCCTCCCCACATCGAGTTCTGTTCTGCTTGAATTCGGCTCTGCTTTCCCGTTCCCCGCTCGATCAAGTAGCTCGGTGAAGTGATGGCCTCCCGATCAGCCAGATCGGCGCAATATTCTCGAGTTGTTTGTGCTTTCGCCTTTGCTGGTGTCTAATTGGCGGGATCGATTCTCGCTGACGAGTTCCGTGGCTGCGAATTGTTTGCTGCAGGCAACATGGACCCGTACGCGGTTCTAAAATGCACATCGCAGGAGCAGAAGAGCACCGTCGCCTCAGGTAAATTTCTTCGTTAGCTTGCAAATATTTTGCTCACAGTATATAGGAAACCTTATATATCTCTTCAATTTATCGATCAACGCTTTCGTTCACTAGTACCGTTCAAAACGATATCTTAATGATAGTGAAATCTGGTCCTTGTGGTCCTTCACAAAGAAAAAAACGAGCACTGGTGCTGAATGAGTCCTAGGTTCCACGTGCTGCTAGAAAGCTATCAGGCTTGAAGCTTGAGTCTGTCATGTGTTTTGCCATGTCAGTAATGTCTGGACACTTGAACAGCAGGAAAATCTAGACGATCATAATAAGAACGCAGATCGATTCAGAATGGCAGCAACCAATGCGCTAAAAGCACGTTAATTAAGTAGTTAACGCATCTTATTTTCCCACCTCGTTTGCGATAGGCCGAATCAACCGTGGATCCTTCCATGAGGAAAATTGGAAATCATCAAGACATGTTAAAAGCAGCAGCATGCATCTAAATGCTGCTGTGCATGTGTGCTATTGACTTCTTTATGAGATGTAACTTGACTTCACTCGATGCATGCAGGAAAGGGAAGTGATCCTGAATGGAACGAAACCTTTGTGTTCACCGTCTCTGAGAATGCAACCGAGCTCGTCATCAAGCTCCTCGACAGTGATGGTGGCACGGACGACGACAGCGTTGGTGAAGCAACGTAAGTCGAAATGAGCTAGGAGTAGCAATTTTGGTCCTGTGTCAGTTTCTATCCCTGAAGATGTGGCCAACCCAGAGTGTTCCTTTGAGTTAGTTGTGGGGCTGGCGGTCTTACATAAAACTGGCTCAAATGTTTGGCGAAATCTGTTTTTGAAACACTTGCAGTTTGCATTTCGATTGATGTCGCAGCATCGCAGGATGCAAAATTGAATGATCGCAGATTGCAGCATCCACTACAACTCTGAGTATTTGATTCTTTCAGGATCCCATTGGATGGAGTGTACACTGAAGGAAGCATCCCACCAACTGTTTACAATGTTGTCAAAGACGAAGAGTACCGTGGAGAAATCAAAATCGGTCTGACGTTCACTCCGGAGGTAGCTGTCTTACATTCATGTTCAGGGACTAAACCCATTTCACTTTACCGTGTCCTCTGTTTCTCTGTGGCTAACTAAACGTCTGCATTAGTAACTGTATATGCAAGCTTGTAGGGCCTTATTCGCTGTTAACAGTTTTCACATATGATAAACTGATCACCACCACACACTTGGCTGTAATTCTTCAACTCCCTCCACAGATACATTCCGTTTGAGCGACAAGTAACATGGATCGGAGGAAGTACCATCTTTTAGCCTTTCAACTTCTAGTTTCAGCACCACTAATTGTGTAGAGTATCCGGGTCTTATTTTTATGCTCCTTCGATGCCTTCCTTTTCTTTTCTTTTTTTGACACGTCAACTGCGGGCTTACACAAGCCTGAAATGCTTTCCATTTTTATGAAGATGAACGAGCTGGTCCTTCTTCTGACCTCAATACTTACATTTCTGCTAAATGCTTTTCTCTGTTCACAGGAGACTCGTAATGAGGATCAACCCGAGGAAAACTACGGTGGGTGGAACCAATCATCTTGAGAAGAAGTAGGTGCTTTGCTGAACTGTGGTGCGTGACAAGTCGTGTGCTAGAACTAAAGCCTATTTTAATTGTTAAAGACTGTATTTATCATTGATTCCATCAATTATGGATAAGCTACAAATCTCCTTATTGATTGGTATCGTTTTCTAGTATTCAAATTTGTAATAACAGTGTTCCCCACTTGTATGAAGTATGAGCCCTCTTTAATGTCACTAAATTGATTTGCAATGGTGATGGCCCCATTTCTTAATAGAGAAGGTTGTGTGCATCAATTGATGCAAAGGCCAAAGGCACTCGCTTGTTTTCTTTCTTTTTGGAAAGAGTACATTTTCTCCTTTCTTTTGTCGATGGTGCTTCCTTTGTTGTAGATATTCAATCTAGCCTACATGTGAGGATGAAATCCTCTTATAACAACCCTATCGTCCATGGTGACCTACCAATTTTCTATCTTTTGAATGCCGAAGTGGGAACTAAAAAGAATAGACAAGATATGGTGACACTTCCACCGGGGGAAAGAGTTAGGGGTACCCTAACATCCTCGAATTTTACAAGTTTGATCATGCTTTTCGCCTCTAGTGGTCGTGGTTTCACTGACCAAGCTTCAACCTAGTAGAGCTTCAATAGTGGTACTGAAAATGACCTCAGTGACAGGATTTAGAGAACCTAGTAGTTTGGGGTTGATGTAGTTGTTGTGCTTCGGAAGTTGGAACTACCGGGTTCTCATGTTGGTGCCTCTGGGAAGCCTTTCTCTTCTTAGCTGCTAAGTCCATCGCTCTGTCATGTCAACACTGCAGGTTTTGGTTTGGTATTGCCGAGTTTGCATTCTGGATCTGGGTTTGTTGACTGCTTCCTTTGTCGGGTTTTGTGTACAGTAGCTCCATGAAAAAGTTTTGTTGTGCGGCATGAATCACACTTCAAACCTCGATAGTATCGATTTTGTGCCGTTGGTTTTAATCTCAATTGGATTCTATTCGAGAAACAACAAGATTCATCCATCGTTGATATCCTAACCCCTCTTTATTGCTTTTGGAACTATACGCATGTTTACATTTAGTAACACATTGGTCCATTAAAATTTTGTCATTCATCATTAAAACCCACTGGAGGGCCATAGATACACCTTCACCGGTCCTAACTATGGTGTGGCACGATGATGACTTCTCAAAGAAGGGGCATGCACATGTCGTGAACCTCCATCACCATCACGATGGGTAACAGATCCAAATACGTCTTTTGGCAGGATCGATGGATGCTTGGATGGTTGAACCCCTAATCCTTCTCTAACAGCAAGAACTGTTTGGTCTCGGTGGAGAAAGAGTTGGCAAGTCAAAGTTAGATTTGATCTCTCCAAACATGTACACTTTATGGCACATCGCTGACTTATGTAGTTATGTGACCTTTGGTTGGGATTACGTGACATTCTGCTTTCCACTTTGCTAGATGTCATGGTCATCCTATGGTTCATACACGGTTGGCATACCATATAGAATCTCGAGAAGCAGCTCCTCCTTTCCTCGCTAGCAAAATTTGGACCATCCAAACAGAACCAAAAATGCAATTCTTCTCTTGGCTCAAGATCCTCTTAGGAGGTTATGCGCGCATGTAGTTGTTCTCATTAGTCCCATTTGTAAGCTCTGCATATTTACCCGCAAACGGTTCCACATTTGTCCAATGACTACCATTAAGATGTTTGTTCTTCTATAGGTATGTTTTTTGCAAGCCAAGCCATGATCTCGATTTTGCCAACAAATAAGAACAACATCAACTCATCGTTTAAAAGAAAAAGGTTGTCGGCCTCCTGAAGGAAGAGTGAAAAGCAACTATTTGCTTGATTGTATACATTATGTGGGTATTTTGGAAGGAAAGAAATTGCAGAATCTACCTAAATATTGCGAGCCAACATTAAAATTGCGATGATAGTTCCTGAGAGAATGTAGTGGCAGGATTTTGGCCTAACTGGATCCCAAAGACGATGCACTTGTGGCCCCTCTCACTATCAACTCTAGGGTTCTAGCATTTTCTTCTCATTGTTACCTTGCATTTAAAATCATATTCTATATTTACATGAGATTTCACATCCCCACTTGTATTAAAAGCATGGTGGTATTATCTTGAAATTTGATTTTGAAAAGGTTCACAACAATGTTAACTAGGATTTTTATTGGAATGCCATAAATCAGAGTCTTTAAACCCTATTTGATGTAGCTGGATTAAGAGTATCATTTACAATGGAATTGTTATTGTTAAACTGAACAACACCACAAGCCCTTATGAAAGTGCCAAAAGTGTGAGGTAGGTGGACCATCTACCCCCTGTAATCTGACAGGTGAGTGCCATACTAAAATTGTTAAAAATTCCCAAAGGAATGATATGCTAGTTGTTGATTGCTGACCTTATTGATAAAACAGTGGTTGTAATTTAATACATTGATGATACAACTATTTGTATTGATTGTGACCTTGATAAGGCTCTAAACCCTAAAGTTCTCCTTTATTCCTTTGAGCTTATATCTGGTTTTTATAAATCAACTTCCAAAGTGAAAGTTTTCGTGCTGGAGGAGACAATGACATTGCGAACTTATATGCTAATCTTTTGACTGTCAAATTGGTCAATTTCCTATGAGATATTTGATAGTTGCTATCAGGTTTTCCTCTCTAAAAACTGTGGGCATGTACTTGAAGGAAATATGCCCTAGAGGCAATAATGAAGTTATTATTTATTTCCTTATATCATGATAAATGTTTATTATTCATGCTAGAATTGTATTAACCGGAAACTTAGTACATGTGAATACATAGACAAACTGAGTGTCATTAGTATGCCTCTACTTGACTAGCTCGTTACTCAAAGATGGTTAAGTTTCCTAGCCATGGACAAGAGTTTTCATTTGATGAACGAGATCACGTCATTAGAGAATGATGTGATTGACTTGACCCATCCGTTAGCTTAGCACTATGATCGTTTAGTTTATTGCTATTGCTTTCTTCATGACTTATACATGTTCCTATGACCGAGATTATGCAACTCCCGAATACCGAGGAACACTTAGTGTGCTATCAAACGTCACAACGTAACTGGGTGACTATAAATATGCTCTACAGGTGTCTCCAATGGTGTTTGTTGAGTTGGCATAGATCGAGATTAGGATTTGTCACTCTGTGTATCGGAGAGGTATCTCTGGGCCCTCTCAGTAATGCACATCACTATAAGCCTTGCAAGCAATGTGACTAATGAGTTAGTTACGGGATGTTGCATTATAGAACGAGTAAAGAGACTTGCCGGTAACGAGATTGAACTAGGTATTGAGATACCGACGATCGAATCTCGGGAAAGTAACATACCGATGACAAACGGAACAACGTATGTTGTTATACGGTTTGACCGATAAAGATCTTCGTAGAATATGTGGGAGCCAATATGAACATCCAGGTTCCGCTATTGGTTATTGACCGGAGATGTGTCTTGGTCATGTCTACATAGTTCTCGAACCCGTAGGGTCCGCACGCTTAACGTTCGATGACGATCGGTATTATGAGTTTATGTGTTTTGATGTACCGAAGGTAGTTCGGAGTCCCGGATATGATCACGAACACGACGAGGAGTCTCGAAATGGCCAAGACATAAATATTGATATATTGGACGGCTATATTCGGACACCGTAAGTGTTCCGGATGATTTCGGAGAAAACCGGAGTGTCGGAGGGTTACCGGAACCCCCGCGGGGAAAGTTGGGCCTTCATGGGCCATAGGGAAGAGGGGAGCCAGCCCACAAGGGGCAGCCGCGCCCCTCCCTATAGGGAGTCCGAATTGGACTAGGGAGGGGGGCGCGCGCCCCCTTTCCTTCTCCTCTTCCTCTCCCTTCCTTCCTTCCCCTTCCCCTCCTAGTTGGACTAGGAAAGGGGGAGTCCTACTCCTACTAGGAGGAGGACTCCTCCCCTCCGTGGCGCGCCGTAGGGCCGGCCGGCCTCCGCCCTTGCTCCTTTATATATGGGGACAGGGGGCACCCTAGAACACACAAGTTGATTGTTTCCAGCGATGTGCGGTGCCCTCCCTCCATCATAATCCTCCTCGATCATATCGTCGTAGTGCTTAGGCAAAGCCCTGCGCCGGTAGCTTCATCATCACCGTCATCACGCCGTCGTGCTGACGAAGCTCTCCCTCGACACTCAGCTGGATCGAGAGTTCGTGGGACGTCACCGAGCCGAACGTGTGCAGATTGCGGAGGTGCCGTACTTTCGGTACTAGGATCGGTCGGATCGTGAAGACGTACGACTACATCAACCGCGTTGTCATAATGCTTCCGCTTACGGTCTACGAGGGTACGTGGACAACACTCTTCCCCTCTTGTTGCTATGCATCACCATGATAGATCTTGTGTGTGCGTAGGAAAATTTCTGAAATTACTACGTTACCCTACAGTACTACCTTAGGCTAAATACTTGAATAAGTTTGATTCTTGGAGAGGGTATGCTATTTTCATTGGAGAAAGAACTATCTTGAGGAATGCTAATTGACCAATAATTCTTCCTATCATATGTCCATGCTCACATTGAACAAAACTTTTATTGAGAGACTTGATACACATAAAGGCATACTATTTTGGCAGTGTCGTAATATGGAAAAATGGTATTACCTTATTAAGTAGTCTAGAATATGTAGATCCAAAAAGGAAAGCGACCAGCGAGTTAAGGACCTTAGGCCAGTCAGTGATGGTATGATTTGGCCGGTCAGTTTTGTTTAGACTCTGTAGTAGTGTGTGGAGGTTGAACACTAATATGGGTTGGGCTCTGGCAGGTGATCATTAAAGCCAAATACCTCAATAATCAAACTATGGCGTATGACAAACATAAGTTATTTTATTCTCCTTGTTGGAAGGCCATTCTTAAAGTGAAAGACCTTTACATATTGGTCCAAAAATTAAGCCAAGATTTGGTAATATTACTAGATTGTGGAAATATTCTCTTAACAAACAATCTCCCCTTTGTGAGCAATTCCCACAATCTTTTGATATTTGTAATGCACATGATTTTACGATTGAAATGCTCCAGTGCTCCACGGAGTATATATGACTACTTTTCAGGAGAAGGCCATCTCCCGACCTTATGGATCAATGTGAATCTTTCCTTGCTTATTTTGCTAGTCTTAATATTTTTGATGACCCTAATGAGAAATACTAGTCCAAGGAGAAAATGATATGTTATTTACCACTAAATCGATGTACAATGGTGGGAAACCTCCTTAGCAGGTTGAAATCACAAATGGGCTTGGGGATGCAAAATTACCACTAGAAAACTAATCTTCCTATTCCAGTTGTTTCAACATGTTGTGTTAACAAGAGAGGCAATGAAAAAGAAAAATTAATTAACAACTCTAGTTGCTCCTTTTCTGATCAGGTTGAGTCCTCTCAACACATAGTTTTCCCGTGCCTTGTGGCAAGGGTGGTGTGGAGAACAATGCACTCGGTCTTTGGTACTGATATTTTCCCTAACAATATCTGGTAATATTTCCTTGGTGCTATTCTTTTTGTCCTGATGGAGAGAAGTTCTTTACTATTGTTTCACGGTTGTTATATATATGGGCTATATGGAATTTTTGCAATAGAGTCACTTTTGAGAATAATATGTTTGAAAGTCCTTTTAAAGATCATTTCTACGACATGCACTTCCTGTTATCCTCGATAGATCATAAAAAAAACTAGAGATCTGGATGCGCTGAAGAAATAGGTTGGGATACTTCGAAGCAAGGTTGTGAACGTGATGTTGCTAGAGACACTAGGGTTGGTACATCAAACTAATTCTTCCCCACTCACTGGTCTTGCTGTCATTGCATGTTAGATTTGTGGTGCTAATGTGGTTAATTTCATAGGAGCACCCAAGTGATACATCCATTGAATCTGACCCAGCCATGCACCTAGGGATCCAGGCCTAGTTATATTTTTCAGATGTACTCGTGATGTATATTAATTTCCAATGGTTTCCAAATTCTGCAATAAATGCAAGCTGATATGTGTAACCTGGGCCATGTGACAACCAATTAGGATCACACTAGCATGTGGAAGAATTTTCCACTTTAGATTTTAATCACACTGCACATATAATAAGTTTCGGTTAATAAGACTAGTTTGTTCATGGATTCAACCTACGTAGTTCAAAGATTCCAATATTTTTTAACTCAAGTTACTAACCTAAACTCAAACTTAAAAGTAGAAATTCATAGGTTCCATGTTCTCAATAGAAGTTTTGAGCTTAAACTTGCATACATCATACATGCTCATATTACAAAGAAAATTACTTAAGTTTCAAACTTAAATTAGAACATTAAATCTTCTTACAAGCATGATGGAATATGCCATTTGTGCGCTAATCCAGAAGCCTAATGGCACCGTCAAATGCACATACATTCTTCACAGGTTGAAGCCTCAACATCAGCATCACAGTACATAATCACTAAGTAAACGTAACTAATAAAGTGGCTACTCAAAAAAATTGTCTAAAATAACTGAAAAGACAGACTACTGAACAAATGCACGGAAATGTGCAATCAATATATTATAATTCTAAAAAGTCCAACATCGCATGTTTTTGGGAAGACCCTCTCGAATTATCATTAATGGATGTTAACATTTCTAGCATTTCAAGATACTAATTCCTAGAAATTTCAAGATGCCAATTCTTTGAATTATGTCTTCTAAGAGAACTAAGAATGTTATGATATTGTAATTCTTAAAATCCAAGGTCGCCTGTTTTGGGGAAGACCCTCTCCAATTATCATTAATGGATGTTAACATTTCTAACATTTCAAGACATTAATTCCTAGAAATTTCAAGATACCAATTCTTTGAATTATGTCTTCTAAGAGAACTAAGAATGGCGTGATACTAGTTCCATGATTTTTTGAAAGAAATCATTTACTAAAGTTCCTGGATTAAATTAAAAATAAAAGTTTAAAATGAGAATTCGGCGATCCTCATTTCGACAAATTTCATGATGATGACTTTAGCTTTTGTTTCTCAAGTAAAAAAACTGAGAATTTCATGATACGGATTCTAGGATTTTGTTAGAAGGCAGTTAGCATTTGTACTAGTTTGTTAGCAAAGCTAAGTGTTGTTGTTCTACTAAGTAATCACTGCACTGGGAGCACCAATGCATCATGTACTTGTATTGATCGAGCCATCAAGGTTGACCTCACAATTCAATACGCTGCACACCAAAAATTCAACAGTGCTATGTGTTCAGAGGAGTAACTCCCTTGCACTCAATAAAAAGGCATTTAAAGGAGTCATTACAATGTATAGCCCATTTATTTGTTGGTATTTTTCATCAATACATTTAATATATAGATCTAGAGAGAATAACATTCGGTAGAGATATAGGGGTGTTGCGCACCTAAGAGCCAAAAATCGGCTTCCGCCCTAGAGATGTAGGTGTGTTTATTTTCTCTTGTCTTTTTTCTTTTTCGTTTAGTTTTATTGAATCACTTAGATGTGCAATGACTATGGCATATCTAGATGTGCCCTAGACATATCCTTATGTTTACTATCTTGTCCGTCGTGTAAGAAACTTTTTGACATGTTTATGTGATAACAGGTTTTCAGCCCATGATAAACATGCATGACTTGCTTTTCCTTTTTTTATCGTCCTCTGAATCTTCGTATGTTTCTTTTGCGGGGATTGAATCTTTGTATGTCAAAAGTAATAGAAAGGAGACTTAGCTCGGTTAAAAAATAACAGATCGCCCATCTGTTCCTGAAAAAACAGAGTCTGCGGAAATCAGCACCGTGATGGCATGATACATGCATGTTCTCCTGACATGTTTTTCCTGGTGATGATCGTAGATTATGGCTTAAATTTCCACTGACTCAAACTGACTGCCGGTCTAGACCGGCTGTTGTTTGACCTTCCAGCCGGACTACACGGCCACTCCTTTCCTGCCTATCTCCTACCGAATCAAAAGACCAACGTAACCTACCAACAGTTTTTAATCTCCTACTTTTCTCGCCATGTGAGGGGGTAAAGATAACAACAAATGTGTACTGATGAGATCACTCCCATAAGCAAACAAAAAGGCTAGTGAGGATCAATCATATTTTAGCCATGGCGTGACAAAGCACCCGCTTGTCGTGGCGCCCTTGTCCGCTTGCCACGCCTTGGCCAACGCGAAATGACCCTAAACGCCCTCCGAAATTAAACACTGAGGACAGCCATTGACCGCTCCAAGCTCTCGCAGGGACAGGGCTGCAGCAAGCTCCCAATCAATCAATCAGTCAATCAATAATTGTCCTGCTGTTTCAGATCTTTGCTCCAAAGAAGTAGTGAAAATCATGGAGGAAGAAGAAGATACATCGTACATGTAATTTACACTATTTCTTTGGATGCAATCTCCGGAGCTCGATCTAATGGGCTAGCTAATTACAGTTACATCACTGCATATGTGATTGTATCGTCCACACACTACTCAGTCGCTCGCTAGATAGCCGGCGTTCTTCCGCGCGAGAAAAATGGGAGCGAGGAAGAACCTGCGCGGCGCTAGTTGTGCAGCGGGTTCGGCCCCTGCGGCACCAGCCTCTTGGAGTCGCCGAGCGCCGCCGCCGCCGCGCCGCCGGCACGAGTGGCCGTCGTCGTCGTCGTGGTGGACGCCGTGCGTCCCGTCGGCGTCGCCCCGCGCTTCCAGGCGGCGACGTCCGCCCTGGGGATCCTGTGGCCGCAGCTGAAGGTGGCGAGCTCGGACGCCAGGACGAGGAGAAGCACCGCCAGCAGCTGCAGGGCGCCGCCGGTGTCCCTCACCATGCTAAGGACAGAGGTGGGTGGGAGGGGAGGAGCGGGCTGGCCGGCCGGCCGGCCTCCCGGAAGAGGAGGGGGCGGTTCTGTACTTGTGCGCGTAACTGCGTTTGTATGGACGCGCAGCTAGCAGCCGAGCGGAGTGTTTGGGCGCTGGGAGAGGCGTGCGTTGTTGCCTTGTGCCGTAGGTGCTACTAATAAGATGGCCGGATGGGGTCGTCGGTCACCGTTTCCCGATCCGCGGCGTGGATTGCCCGTGTGTAGGGGAGGGGGATGATTGAGGCTTTGAGGGTGAGGGGTGGCCGGTTGACTATACAAAAATAGCAGGCCTGGCTGGCCAACTCATGTGATGTGATGTGTCTGTGTTGTGTTGTGCAAGATGCATATCATGCGTGTGTTGTATTTCTTGGATGGCCGTTTGTATCCATGTGTTGGACCTCTCCCCGGTTTCATTAGCGAAACCGCATAGTTCGATAGCACTACAAAGCGAAAGTAAATATAAAACGGAAATACACATTAGTGCGCGTGCGCTCGCGTCTCGTCTCGAGCGGCCGCTCAAGAACCGTTCGATCGGCTCCCATCGCACGGCCGCGCCCGCCAGGTGTTACCTGCCCTCCCCCCCCCCCCCCCCCCCCCCCCCCCCCCCCCCCCCCCCCCCCCCCCCCCCCCCCGCGCTCGCCCGCATCTCCCGCACACCTGGGCCGGTAGTGCCGAGGCGCGCGGCACGCACACCCCCGGTGGGCCCGAGATGGCATAGACTGTGTAGGTATGCCCGTTAGTGAGCGTAGACTAGTAGTGGGGGCGGTGGGCGGTTTTGAATTTCGTGTCACTTCCTCCCCCCTCCAGCACCCGTCATCGCTCGCCTCATTTCATTCCCCTCTCCCCTCCCATCCCCTCCCGATTTGTCGGGCTCGCCGCCGGATCTGCCGTTGAACGTCATTGAAAGGTGCACAGGTGGCGGAGGCGTAGCAGGGGGAAGCACCCGCTGCTCGTCGTCGGCTCAGGTACGCTCGCCGCTCATCCGCTCGCTCGTTCTCGCCGCGCCCGTACAGAGGAAGGTCGCAGCCGTAGTGCTCCCGCCGCACTCGTAGCAGGAGAGGCCACGCCCGTAGCGCTCTCGCCGCGCCCATGGTGGGGGAGGCCGTGCTCGTAGTGCCCCCGCCGCGCCATGCGCCGTTGTGCTGTCGCCGCGCCCGTAGCCGCAGAGGCCGTGACCGCAGCGCTCTCGCCGTGCCTGTAGCGGGGGAGGCCGCGCCTGCTAGACGCACTCGCCGTGCCTGTAGCGGGGGAGGCCACGCCGACAGCAGATCCACTGCGTCTTTGCATAAGTGATCGAAACCCTAGGTATTGTTGCATTTTAGTTGGTAGATATTTCAGCGTCCTTCACCATGGTCATTGAATCCCTTCGATTTCTGTCTATTTATTGTATTATTTTCATTCCCACTTGCACAACGAGGTGTTTGCAGTTGGCAGTTACACAAATAATAGTTGCACAGGGAATGTTTCCATTGCCCACTTGCACAACGAGTTGTTTGCAGTTGGCAGTTACACATGGAATGTTTCCATTGCCCCATTGTTCTGTGGGTTTTAATACTTGCCATTTGACCAGTTCCCAGCTGGCAGATCTAGGTTCAACAGTTGCACACATCTGGGATATGTGTTCCTTGCATTTTTCACTTGGCATTACCATATCCTAGTTGGCAGAACCAGGGTCCAGTTGGCAAATCCAAGGTCCAGTTGCCACAGGATTTTTCAAATGTCCTAGTGGAGGGGTCCTGGTTTTTTATGCATTGTTTATCAAGTTTTTGTTAGTGTTTTAACTACGATTTTCTGAGCGTGCAATTAGAATGATTATTTTGGGACCTGTTTTTTTTGCAGTGACAATGGTTGAAGAGGGAGATGTCGGTGGAAGTGGGGAAGAGGTTGTTTTCTTAAGCTCAAAGAGAGCAAATATGATCGAATATATGTGTTGTTTTCTTATCTCTTTTTTCCTTTGTTTTTGATTTTTGGTTTTTGTTCTTTCGACCCATGCAGAGGATTGTATCAAAGGATACATGGCGGAACAGGAAAAGGGCTGCTGAGTGGGGTGTTCGTACTTGTGTTGTCCCCGATGATGGTGAGGAAGTAGGGGTAAGTTTTTAGCGGAGACTTTAACATTTTCTTTTTTATTACTGTACATTTTGAATACGCAATGTACAATTTTTAGTATATGTAAAAGAAATTCAATATTTATTTTTTGTTTTCTCTTTTTTCTTGATTTTTTAACATGAGGCATCATTGTTTTTTGTAGGTGGAGGATGCTACTGCATCCCGTGCTGCAAAGCGAGCCAGAACAAAAGGAAAAGACAAGTCCTCTGAAGGGGGTGACCCAACCTCTGCAGAAGCTGCTGAGGTAGCTATTTTGAGTACATTCTTTCAGTTACATAGTATGTTGGTATCAGTTGGCACCTCTGTTGTTTAGTGTTGCACATGAAAAGTATACACTTGGCAGTTTGTGCGTCATATGTGTGCATAACTGTTTTAAGATAGATTTTCTAATCTTCTTACCTATCTTGTCAAATTTGAAAGTTGGAACCCATTCAACACACAGCTGCACCCAAACATGTATACATTTTGGACAAGTTTTTTAATTTCAGAGTGTGTACATGTCAGTTGCACAATAAGGGATAATAGTTGCACAACAATCAACATATGGTTGCCCAACAATCAACTTATGGTTGCACAACAATCAACTATGTGAAAATATTTCAGTTTATTATGTATGATCAGTTGCAGACATATGTACACTAGTTGCACAATTTATCTGTATTCAGTTCCCTTTTTTTTGTCTCAGGTGGGTGAAGTTGGAGTTGAAGGGAACGAAGGAAACGTTCCTCGGCGATGTTCACAAGCTGGAAGGATTATGGCCTCACCATGAAGGTTTGTGAAGGTCAACAAGGAACTAACACCTGTTCAAAGATTTTTCCTGTATGAGAAGATGTTAGGAGGTTTGGTAAACTTAGCCGACACACTGCCTTCTGATTTGACGAAGTTCCTAGTCCAGTCGTACGACCTAGGCAGTTCAGCCTTGGTATTTCCAGGCAGGGGAGCTATTCCAGTAGATGGTGCTAGTGTGCATAGGAACTTTGGTTTACCCAATAGAGGGCCGCGTTTGAAATACATTGTTGAAAAGGAGGCTGTGAAGAGTTTCAATCAGATGTTCAACCACACCGGGCCATCCAAACACCCCACGGTTACCGAATTTAGCAAGACGATGAAAGCTATGAAGGGAAGAACTGATGACAAATTCCTTACTAGTTGGCTTGCAATTGCTTTCAGCACCTTTTTAGCTCCTACCACTAGTCTTTCTCTAAGCCCACGTTGCTACGGTGTTGTGCTAGAACCTGATGTTCTGTTGAAGAGCAATGTCAACTTATTTGTTGCTGAGCACATAAAAAAAGCATTCCGCAACATGGGTGAGGACTAGCAAACAGTCTGCTGCTGCCTGTATCATTTGATGGTGAGCTGTAATTAAGTTTTGTATCTGCTAGACGTACTTTTCTATAGGTTTTGTGCTTTATCACCTATGTTCTCATATGTTTGTTTTCCCCTTTTGTTTGTCTCTTGGGGATGGTGCGTGTACAGATTCTTTACATTGATGCACTTGATGTTGATGTGCGAGTAAGAAAAGCCAATGCCTATGATAAGAATATAATCAGCAAGATAATGAAAAAGAATTTGATTTCGCCTGGCGTCTTTGGGAAACTTCAAGTGAGTTGGACATTCTGCTCAAAGTCAAATGATACCTTCTTGTTTTTTCTTGGTGTAATTTTTTGTATAATATGATATGTTTTATGTCTAGGTTTTCTGTATACATTATACTTTTTCTGTAATTGCACATTTTTTTCACATATCTATAAGTAGTTGCACAAGTCTATATTGATAGTTGGCACACAGACTTAAGACAGTTGCACACATTCTTGTTTCATATTTTATATTACAGTACCACTTTCATTTGGACTTCACATAGTAATTTTAGTCTATTTTTTTTGCTTTTGAGAGCATGTGGTAGTTGCTCACGTATCTGTAGGTAGTTGCACAAGTCTATGTTCATAGTTGGCACACAGACTTATGACAGTTGCACACCTACTTTGTTTCATATTTTCTGTTTACAGTACCACTTTCATTTGGACTTCACATAGTAATTTTAGTCAGTTTTTTTGCTTCTGGGGGCATGTGGTAGTTGCTCACATGTGCGCTTTTTTCTTTATAGATCCACACAATAACTTTGTTTTTGTTGTTAATGATCTTTCTTTTTGTGCAACAGCTCAAGGAGCAGTATAGAAGCAAAGAGTATTCATCACTCTTCGGAGGATTGCTGCAGGCAGAAGCGTTTGTGGCGTCAAAGGTTCCATTGAGTTACAATCCCCACGCGAGTTATCCTTTTTGCTGACCCACTTTTTTTCCTAGACCAAAATTCTTGATTTTTTATTCTCTTATGTGTTTGTTGTACTAATCATCCTTTGTTGTTTACTTTTTCGCGCCCAATGCATGCATCAGTTGCACAGAGTTATTATGTCAGTTGCAACATAGCTATTGTTTACCTGTACCAAAGTTACACTTTAGTTGCAGCAGTCACCTTTTTTCTACTTGAATTAAACTTGTGCTTTCACTTACACAGAGTTCACAACTCAGTTACAAACTATGTTTTTTTACTTCCAGCAAACTTACCCCTTTTCAGTTGCACACTTTCATTATCTCAGTTGCACACTACTTTGATATACTTGCACCAAACTTAGGTTTGCAGTTGCAAACAGATATGCTTGACTTGCACCAAAACTATTTTGTCTCCATTTTTCCTTTTTAAATTTAAAATTTTCCTTTTTCTAATGTTATGCAGAAGAAGTTCAAGCTAGCAAGCATGGTGCATGATCTATGTAAAGGAATATCTGACAATCTTGGCAACTTCATCGAAGGTTTTGCCAAGCTTGATGAAGAGGAACCAGATTTGTCTCCTCTCAAGGGGCCGTCAAGTGGTCGAACAAAGGCTCAAAGCTCACACACTAGGCGAAGGAAGCGTCAATCTGCTCCCAAACAAACAGAAGATGTGGAGGGAAGTGAAGAAGATGAATTTGTGGAGGAAAGTGAGTCAGAGGAAAAAGACGTTGACCTGGGAGTTGGCAATGATTCTGAAGAAAGTGATGAGTCCGAAGAAGAAGATGAGGATGAAGAGGGAAGGAATGTTGAAGAACATGATGACGACAATGACAACGATGATGGTGATGATGACAATGACGATGATGCTGACAACAACGGAGACAAAGAAGAATCCGGTAATGACAATGAGGAAGAGGAAGGAGATGGAACAGACAAGAGGGAAGGTGAGGATGTCGACAAGGTTGATGAAGATAAACAAGGAAAGGATGGGGACAGTGATGATGATAGCGAGGAGACACACGTCGATGAGAGGGGGGCCTTTGATGGAGGCAGTGACAGTGGGAAGGATGATGATGGCATGGGCGACGGTGACAACAGTTCAAAGAGGATAAACACTTCTGGAGATGGAGGAAACAACAGCAGCAGCTTAATTGATGATAGTGTAACTCTACAGTTTTTCATCCAAAAGGACATTCGTCGCAAGGGTGAAGATCCGAAATCATTTGGAACCAAAGTAGTTGTGCCAGAGGAAAGTTTCTCACTTTTTGACTTGTGTAGATCAGAGCCAGCAATCCCCAACAGATTTGAAATCCCCTTGCTGGAAACTCATGCAATCATTGACATGAAAGAGAAGGATAATACCTTTGAAAAAATAATAAACGACGGACTACAAAGCATTGGGGAAGAAATGGAAGAGGCAGGAAAGGGCTTGGACTGGATTGGCTCAAAAACCATGGTTGACAAGATAATGAAGGAAGGTGTTGTATTTGAAGATGGTTCATCGTCAGGTGGTAGCAAGAGGATGGCAACATCCCCACCGCGCCCACCCACTGCCCCAAAGCGCAAGAAGCTCGTGACACTTAGCAAGAACTTGGTGTTGGGTCAACCAAAAGATAAGATTCCTTGTATGGGAGAGAAAAATTCAAAGAATGCAAGTAAATCAAAGAGAAAGGAGGTGCCAACTTCAGAGCCCAAGAAGGCAAGTGTTGTTCTATAGGAGCCAACCATTGCGCATGTAGATGCCAAGCGCACCTCTACAACATGCAAACTCCCTGGTAAAAAAATGCAACAAAACAATGTCTTTTGCCAAGGACACAAAGTTTGCAGAAATGGGAACAAAGGTGCCAAGCCATGCTGTTAAGATTGCATCAAACAATCAAAAGGAATTTGGCAGTATGTTGTGTAGGAAGTCGGCAACCCCAATATCTTCTGTGGCAACTCCAACTTCACGTGAGCCAACTGTTTGTCCAAATAGGCCAACTACAACATCAACTACACAAGGCACATCAGCAATTAAGGAAAGTGAAATCAACATTGTGCCAACAACAAGAGGAAGTGAGGCATCTGCATTTTTATCTATCCTACCCCCATCAGTCAACACAGAACCCCAAGCTGTCAGTGTGCCAATCCCAAAAACTGCATTGCCAACCCAAGTAGTCACCGTGCCAACCCCATCAGTCAGTGTGCCAACTCCAACCCATTCAGTCAACATGGGACCCCCAACTGTCAATAATGTTGTGCAGGCTGATACGTCTCCAACGTATTTATAATTTTTGATTGTTCCATGCTATTATATTATCAATCTTGGATGTTTTATAATCATTTTATCTCATTTTATATCATTTTTTGGTACTAACCTATTGACCTAGTGCCAAGTGCCAGTTGCTCTTTTTTCCATGTTTTTTACATCGCAGAAAATCAATATCAAACGGAGTCCAAAAGCCATGAAACTTTACGAAGAATTTTTATGGGACAGAAGGAACACAACGGGCCCTGGTTGCGCCTAGGGGGTGCCCCGAGGGGAGCACAACCCACCAAGGCGCGCCAGGAGGCCCGGGCACGCCCTGGTGGGTTGTGCCCACCTCGGGTGCCCCCGGATCGCCTCTTTGCTCTATAAATACCCAAATATTCCCAAAACCCTAGGGGAGTCGATGAAATATTGATCCAGCCGCCGCAGAGTCCAGAACCACCAGATCAAATCTAGACACCATCTCGGATGGGGTTCACCACCTCCATTGGTGCCTCTCCGATGATGCATGAGTAGTTCTTTGTAGACCTTCGGGTCCGTAGTTAGTAGCTAGATGGGTTCCTCTCTATCTCTCTTGATTCTCAATACAGTGGTCTCTTGGAGATCCATATGATGTAACTTTTTTGCGGTGTGTTTGTTGGGATCGATGAACTTTGAGTTTATGATCAGATCTATCTTTTTATATCCATGAAAGTTTTTGAGTTTCTTTGATCTCTTTTATGCATGATTGCTTATAGCCTTGTATTTATTCTCAGATATTTGGGTTTTGTTTGGCCAACTTGATCTATTTATCTTACAATGGGAAGAGGTGCTTTGTAGTGGGTTCGATCTTACGGTGCTTGACCCTAGTGACAGAAGGGGAACCGACACGTATGTATTGTTGCTACTAAGGATAAAACGATGGGGTCTATCTCTACATAGATAGATCTTGTCTACATCATGTCATCGTTCTTATTGCATTACTCCGTTTCTCCATGAACTTAATACACTAGATGCATGCTGGATAGCGGTCGATGTGTGGAGTAATAGTAGTAGATGCAGGCAGGAGTCGGTCTACTAATCTTGGACGTGATGCCTATGTAATAATCATTGCCTGGATATCGTCATGATTATTTGAAGTTCTATCAATTACCCAACGGTAATTTGTTCACCCACCGTTTGCTATTTTTCTCAAGAGAAGCCACTAGTGAAACCTACGGCCCCCGGGTCTCTTTCTCATATTATTTGCCTTTGTGATCTACTTTTATTTGCTTTTATTTTTAGATATATTAATACAAAAACCCAAAAATACTTTGATGCACTTTATTTTATTTGCGATCTATTTATTCAATCTATTACAACTTTTTCCCGTCACGCACCAATTTCTGGCACCATTACCCGAAAGGGATTGACAACCCCTTTAACACGTCGGGTTGCAAGGATTTGTTATCTGTGTGCAGGGGCTGTTTACGTTGTGTTGCTTGGTTATCCTACTAGTTTGATAACCTTGCTTTCATATCTGAGGGAAATACCTACCACTGCTGTGTTGCATCATCCCTTCCTCTTTGGGAAAACACCGACGTAGCTTCAAGCGATGTCAAAAGGAATTTCTGGCGCCCTTGCTAGGGAGGATCTTCAACATATACCAGGTTCCTAATCACAAATCTCATCTCCTTGCAATTTACATTATTTGCCATTTGCCTCTTGTTTTCCTCTCACCCACTTCACAAAAAATTGCTGTTTTATTCGCCTCTCTTTTTCGTTTGCCGTTTTCTCGTCAGATCTATCTTTTGCTTGCAATCATGAGTGATTTCGGTATGGCACCAACAAATGATGGCCTAACTCCTAAAATTGGACGTATAGGAAATCTGGATGCTAAAATTTTTATCTTGGGGCAAGGGAACGCCGTGGGGAAAGAACATATCCAAGAAATTTTCAATTGTGTTGGGAATCTAAGTCTTGATGATGCTCCTATATTTAAAACTACTAGATCTTATGCGGATGCTATTTCAGCACTAGTTCTGAAACTTGAAAGTAAATTTATACATACCCATCATACTTTGCAAAGATTTTTTTGAGCTTCCCATTATAAAGAATCCCAGGGCTAAAAGGTTGGCCACTCTAGTTCTTATGAATGAGTTTGACTACATAATACAGGAAGCTAGGGAAATCTTTGATTTTTATGGTATTAATCGTGAAAAACCTGTGATAGATGAAATTCTTTACAATAGTGATTATGCTTTAAGACATTTGCTTGGGGATAATAAAATCTTTGATGAGAATCTCAAAAAGGAAGTCCCCGTTCTAGATATAATCCAACAAGTTTTCAATAATGTTAACCAACATTACTCTTGGATTGTTGCGGGGAATCAAAGAGGTTATGATGAACATCAACTTAGGAATGCTAAGGTTTCTATGGACAATATGTTTTATGTTGTGTTTACAAAACCCCATGATGAAAGCACCTCTAAGAAGGTTAAGAACAAAGATGACAAAACTTAGATCCTTGATTTATGCCTAGCTAAGGGCGTAAAACTATAACGCTTGTTGGGAGGCAACCCAATGAATAAAATTTATTTTTGCTTTTTGCTTCCTGTTTTAGAGTGTGAGCACAACTATGCTACTGTTATGATTGTGTTTTTTATTTTTGAATTAGTGTTTGTGCCAAGTAAAGCCTTTATGATCTTCTTTGGTGATAGTTGTTTGATCTTGCTGAAAAACAGAAACTTTTACGCTCACAAAAATAATTTTCATTTTTTACCAGAGAGCGATAAAATACCCATCCCACTTGCAGTAGATCAATATACATATTTCTCAGGTCGTCCTAATTTTTTAGAAATTTTGCAGTCACAGAAGTATTAGAAATAGTCAGATTGCTACAGACTGTTCTGTTTTAACAGATTCTATTTTCTTTGTGTTGTGTGCTTATTTTGATGGCTCTATGGTTTTCTTTGATGATTTTTTGCCATAGAAAAGTTGGAATACAGTAGATATAATGCAAGAACAAAATATGAATTGGTTTCATACAACACTTATAGTAGTGATTTATTATTCTTATACTAACGGATGTCACGAAGGTTTTTGTTGAGTTTTGTGTGATTGAAGTTTTCAAGTTTTGGGTTATCTTACGATGGATGAAAGAATGAGGAGTAGAAGAGCCTAAGCTTGGGGATTCCCCGACATCCCAAACTATTATCCAAAAATGAGCAACCAACTAAGCTTGGGGATGCCCCCGAGTGGCATCCCCTCTTTCTTCTAACGACCATCGGTATTTTACTCGAAGCTATGTTTTTATTCGTCACATACTATGTGTTTTGCTTGGAGCGTCTTGTATGATATGAGTCTTTTATTGTTTTATTTTGTGTTTTAAGTCTTGATCCCTTGCTAGACACACCTATTTGAGGGAGCCAAAATTATGTCATGACTTGTTAGAATTTCTCTCTATGCTTCACTTAGATTTTTTATGAGCTATGGACTTGCTCTAGTGCTTCACTTATATCTTTTTGAGCATGGTGTGCTTAGTATTTTTTAAGAAATTCTCTCTTGCTTCACTTAGATTTATTTGAGATTTAGTAAAATTTTCAAGAAATTCTCTCTTGCTTCACTTAAATTAATTTGATAGAAAGAAATATTATGCTCATGATATTCACTTATATTAGTTTGAGCTTGTCAAAAGCAACACATGAAAATTAGTCCCAAAGTGATAGATATCCAAGAAGGATATAATAAAAACTTTCATGAAGATCATTGGACAAAATAAAGTTGATTCTTAGTAATAGTTTTGAGATATGATGATGTGATATGTGAGTCATCTTGATGAGTAATTATGCGTTAGTAAGAATATTGGTGTTAAGGTTTGTGATTCCTATGCAAGCACGAAAGTCAGTAATTATGCAATGAAATTATATCCTACTTATGGTGCATTATTCGGTGTTAGTTATGCTTAATGCTTGCTTATGAGATTATTCGTTTCTTGGTTGGTCGCTTCTCAATCTTTTGCTAACCTTCATTTTGCACTAAGTATGATCACTACTTGCGCATCCAAAAACCTTTAACCAATTTTGCCACATGAGTCCACTATATCTACCTATATGCGGCATTCTTTTGCCATTATAAGCAAATTTTCATGTGCCATCTCTAATTTTCAAAAATAAACTTCTCTTTTGTGTGTTTTTTTGCTCGCAGAGCGGTGAGGGGTGGCTAATATTTTCCATGCTAGATGTGTTATTCTCAAGATGAGTGTTTATTCACTTGTCAATGCATGAGAGTAAGGCAAAGGTATTAGGGATGCCCAGTCCCGAAATGAAAAAAATACTTTATGTTGTCAAATAATAAATTCCTTGGAAAGTGTTGGTATGGAAGGCACCCGTGGATACGGTTAGCCATGGAAAGTGAAAGTATGGTGGAAAAAGGAATAAACTTTATTTTCTGTTTGGGAACCGCCTATGATATATCTAGCATGGAAAGTGTTGGGAAATCTAAGTCATTTTCGTTGGTGGGATGGATACACCTCCCAAAATGTTTTTATCTCTAAGTTTTTCACTTTGAGCTCTGTCACCTCTACAAATCCCTACTTCCCTCTGCAAAGGGCCTTTCTTTTACTTTATGAAATTTTTATTTTGAATTTGAGTCTCCATCTTCTCTTATAAAAGCACCAACTAGTAGGCAATATGATCATACTTGAGTATTGGGTGTAGCTAATATGCGAGTGTGTTTCATGAATGGATCAATGGTTGAGCATGATGGGATAGGGATAGCTTATTTTAGCGTTGATATTTTGAAAGACATGGTTGCTTGTTGATATGCTTGAGTATTTAAATTATCATGTCAGAACTAGACTATTGCTTTGAACAATATAAAAGTCCAAATGGCCATGCTATAAAGAAAAGAATATGATATGACATGTTAGGCAACATTCCACATCAAAAATTCTGTTTTTATCACTTCCCTACTCGAGGACGAGTAGGAGTTAAGCTTGGGGATGTTGTTACGTCTCCAACGTATCTATACTTTTTTTATTGTTCCATGATGTTATATTACCAATCTTGGATGTTTTATAATCATTTTATATTATTTTTTGGTACTAACCTATTGACCTAGTGCCATGTGCCAGTTGCTGTTTTTTCCATGTTTTTTACATCGTAGAAAATCAATATCAAACGGAGTCCAAATGCCACGAAACTTTACGAAGAATTTTTATGGGCCAGAAGGAACACAGCGGGCCCTGGCTGCGCCTAGGGGTTCCCCGAGGGGAGCACAACCCACCAGGGCATGCCCTGGTGGGTTGTGCCCACCTCGTGTGCCTCCGGACCGCCTATTTGCTCTATAAATACCCAAATATTCCCAAAACCCTAGGGGAGTCAACGAAATATTGATCCAGCCGCCGCAGAGTCCAGAACCACCAGATCCAATCTAGACACCATCTCGGATGGGGTTCACCACCTCCATTGGTGCCTCTCCGATGATGCGTGAGTAGTTCTTTGTAGACCTTCGGGTTCGTAGTTATTAGCTATACTACTTCCTCTTTGTCTCTCTCTCTCTCTATTCTCAATAGAATGGTCTCTTGGAGATCCATATGATGTAACTTTTTTGTGTTGTGTTTGTTGGGATCGATGAACTTTGAGTTTATGATCAGATCTATCTTTTTATATCCATGAAAGTATTTGAGTTTCTTTGATCTCTTTTATTCATGATTGCTTATAGCCTCATATTTCTTCTCCGATATTTGGGTTTTGTTTGGCCAACTTGATCTATTTATCTTGCAATGGGAAGAGGTGCTTTATAGTGGGTTTGATCTTACAATGCTTGATCCCAATGACAGAAGGGGAACCGACACGTATGTATCATTGCTACTAAGGATAAAACGATGGGGCCTATCTCTACATAGATAGATCTTGTCTACATCATGACATCATTCTTATTGCATTACTCCATTTCTCCATGCACTAAATACACTAGATGCATGCTAGATATCGGTCGATGTGTGGAGTAATAGTAGGAGATGCAGGCAGGAGTCGGTCTACTAATCTTGGACATGATGCCTATGTAATGATCATTGCCTAGATATCGTCATGAGTATTTGAAGTTCTATCAATTGCCCAACAGTAATTTGTTCACCCACTCTTTGCTATTTTTCTCGAGAGAAGCCAGTAGTGAAACCTACGGCCCCTGGGTCTCTTTCTCATATTATTTGCCTTTGCGATCTACTTTTATTTGCTTTTATTTTCAGATCTATTAATCCAAAAATCCAAAAATACTTTGCTGCACTTTATTTTATTTGCGATCTATTTATTCAATCTATTACAACTTTTTCCCGTCACACACCAATTTCTGGCATGGTTACCCGAAAGGGATTGACAACCCGTTTAACACGTCGGGTTGCGAGGATTTGTTATCTGTGTGCAGGGGTTGTTTACGTTGTGTTGCTTGGTTCTCCTACTGGTGTTGGGGAACGCCATAATTTCAAAAAAATCCTACGCACATGCAAGATCCATCTAGATGATGCATATCAACGAGAGGGGAGAGTGTTGTCCACGTACACTCGTAGACCATAAGCGGAAGCGTTATGACAATGTGGTTGATGTAGTCGTACATCTTCACGATCCCACCGATCCTAGCACCGAAAGTACGGCACCTCTGTGATCTGCACATGTTTAGCTCGGTGACGTCCCACGAACTCTAGATCCAACTGAGTGTCGGGGGAGAGCTTTGTCAGCATAACGGCGTGATGACGGTGATGATTCAGTTACTGATATGTCTCCAACGTATCTATAATTTTTTTATTGTTCCATGCTATTATATTATCAACCTTGGATGTTTTATATGCATTTATATGCTATTTTATATGATTTTTGGGACTAACCTATTAACCTAGAGCCCAGTGCAAATTTCTGTTTTTTCGTTGTTTTCGAGTATAGCAGAAAAGGAAAACCAAACGGAGTCCAATTGACCTGAAACTTCACGGAACTTATTTTTGGATCAAAAGAAGGCCAGGAAGTAAAAGAATTGGGCCAGAAGAGTCTCGGGCTGCCCACGAGGATGGGGGGCACGCCCACCCCCTGGGCGCGCCTCCCTGCCTCGTGGACAGCACGGAGACCCCCCTGACTTGTTCGAGACTCCAACACCTCTTATATAACCCAAAACTTCCAGAAAATAACCTAGATCGGGAGTTCCGCCGCCAAAAGCCTCCGTAGCCACCGAAAACCAATCTAGACCTGTTCCGGCACCCTGCTATGTGTTTGATCTCTCTCTCTCTCTCGTGTTCTTGAGTCGGCACGATCTTGATGTATCGCGAGCTTTGCTATTATATTTGGATCTTATGATGTTTCTCCCCCTCTACTCTCTTGTGATGAATTGATTTTTCCCTTTGAAGTTATCTTATCGGATTGAGTCTTTAAGGATTTGAGAACACTTGATGTATGTCTTGCATGTGCTTATCTGTGGTGATAATGGGATATCTCGTGATCCACTTGATGTATGTTTTGGTGATCAACTTGCGAGTTCTGTGACCTCGTGAACTTATGCATAGGGGTTGGCACACGTTTTCGTCTTGACTCTCCGGTAGAAACTTTGGGGAAATCTTTGAAGTTCTTTGTGTTGGTTGAATAGATGAATCTGAAATTGTGTGATGCATATCGTATAATCATACTTACGGATACTTGAGGTGACATTGGAGTATCTAAGTGACATTAGGGTTTTGGTTGATTTGTGTCTTAAGGTGTTATTCTAGTATGAACTCTATGATAGATCGAACTGAAAGAATAGCTTCGTGTTATTTTACTACGGACTCTTGAATAGATCGATCAGAAAGGATAACTTTGAGGTGGTTTCATACCCTACAATAATCTCTTCGTTTGTTCTCCGCTATTAGTGACTTTGGAGTGACTCTTTGTTGCATGTTGAGGGATTGTTATATGATCTAATTATGTTATTATTGTTGAGAGAACTTGCACTAGTGAAAGTATGAACCCTAGGCCTTGTTTCAACGCATTGCAATACCGTTTGTGCTCACTTTAATCATTAGTTACCTTGTTGTTTTTATATTTTTAGATTAAAAGAACCTTTATCTACCATCCATATTGCACTTGTATCACCATCTCTTCGCCGAACTAGTGCACCTATACAATTTACCACTGTATTGGGTGTTGGGGACACAAGAGACACTTTGTTATTTGGTTGCAGGGTTGTTTGAGAGAGACCATCTTCATCCTATGCCTCCCACGGATTGATAAACCTTAGGTCATCCACTTGAGGGAAAATTGCTACTGTCCTACAAACCTCTGCACTTGGAGGCCCAACAACATCTACAAGAAGAAGGTTCTGTAGTAGACATCAAGCTCTTTTCTGGCGCCGTTGCCGGGGAGGTTAGCGCCTGAAGGTATATCTTTAGATCTTGCAATCGAATCTTTTTGTTTCTTGTTTTATCACTAGTTTAGTTTATAAAAGAAAACTACAAAAAATGGAATTGAGGGTACCTCATATGCTTCATCTTTTTAATGTCTTTCATGAAAATAAGGATTCCGATAATTGTGCCAAAGTGTTAGAAGAAGAATGCATTAGAATGTTTGGCACTAAATCTTTGAATGATGAGCATGATTGCAATGTTATTAGTATGAACTCTTTGAATATCCATAGTACTAATGATAATTGCACTAGTCATGATGAAAATGTCTCTTATAAGCATGTCAACTTTTGTGGAATACATAGAGCTTGCAAGCACACACCAAATAGGAAAAATAGATTTTGCAAGAGGCATAAGTATTTGGAAACTAAATGGTTGCAAGAAAGGCTAGATGATTGTGCTGAAAGATTCAATATTTATCGCCATCCTTGTGAACTTTGCAATGAACATGGTCATTTAAAGCTCCAATGCTATTTGTTTGATTATCAAGTCGTGTCCAAAAATTGTGATAACTTGATTACCCTTGAGCATCATAAAGAGATTAGTCTTATTTTGGGGTATGAATAAATGAAACGTATAACTGAGGGTATTCCAAAATTTAATCTTGATAGATTTCTTGATTTTGATCTAGAAGAAATTTTTATGTATTGTGTGGTGAATTGCATTGAAAATCCTTATATTGCCAATTACGTAAAGACAAGAAAACAAATAGAAGGTGAAGAGAATACTAATGAAAGGGAAGAGTCTTCCCAATATTCTCCTATTATTTCTTATGATGAATCAGGTAACGAGGAGGAGCCTCCTATTGAACCAATCTCATTAATATGGAGCTCCAAAAAGAGGATTAAACCCACACATGATGTGAATAAGAAAAAGAAAAGATGGAGAAGCAAAGGTAAAAATGTATCCCTCCCAAATTATGTTGCTCCTATTACTCATTGTGATGATGATAATTGTTATACTATTGGTGCTATCCATACTATTAATGATGAGAGTGATTATGCTTATGATATGAAAAGGCCCAAGCTTGGGGATGCTATGTTTGATGAGAATGACATGTTTGAGAATGTATTTGCTGCAATTAATGTTTATCCCAAGCTTGGGGATGCTACGTTTGATGAAGATGATATTTTTAGTCTCCCAAGTTTTGATGAGCAAATTTATTATGATGATAGCGTGCCTCCTATTTATGATGGTTATATTGATGAAAGTGGGTTTGGAAGAGTGTCAACTTTAGGAAGTAATGATCCCACTATTTTGGAGGATGTTGAATCTTATTTTGACAATTATTAAAGTGGATTTGGAGAGGTCATGACTTTATTTAGTAATGATTCCACTATCTTGGAAGAGGTTTCAATTGATTATGATGAGAACAAAGTTGCTACTTATGATGATTATTGTGATGACACTTATGCTATAAAAAGTAGAGATGATTATATTTATAAAACTTGTCATGATTATGATTACCCTTTTCCTGAATATTACTCTTTTAATGTGGAAACAATTTGTAGTATTCGAGTTTCTTATGATACTCCCACTATTCCAAATGAGAAGAATTTTGCTTATGTGGAGAGTAGTAAATTTTCTATGCTTGTAGATCATGAAAGCAATGCTTTATGTGATGGTTATATTGTTGAATTCATTCATGATGCTACTGAAAATTATTATGAGGGAGGAATATATGCTCGTAGGAATTGCAATAATATCAAGTTTCCTCTCTATGTGCTTAAAATCTTGAAGTTATGCTTGTTTTGCTTTCCTATGCAAGTTGATTCTTGTTCCCACAAGTTGTTTGCTCACAAAATCCCTATGCATAGGAAGTGGGTTAGACTTAAATGTTCTAGCCACATTCTACATGATGTTCTCTTTATGTTTCAGTTCTTATCTTTTATGTGAGCATCATTGAAATTATCATGCCTAGCTAGGGGCGTTAAACGATAGCGCTTGTTGGGAGGCAACCCAATTTTTATTTTTGTTCCTTGATTTTTGTACCTTTTTGGTACTAAATAATTCATCTATCCTCTGTTTAGATGTGTTTTTATGCTTTTAATTAGTGTTTGTGCCAAGTAGAACCTTTGGGAAGACTTGGGTGAAGTCTTTGTGATCTTGCTGTAAAAAACAGAAACTTTAGCGCTCACAAGATTAGCTACCATTTTTTACTGGAGAGTGATATTAAGTTGATTCTTTTTGCAGATGATTAATAGACAAATTCCTCAGGTCCGCCAATTTATTTCAGAATTTTATGAGTTCCATAAGTATACGTTTGATACAGATTACAACAGACTGTTCTGTTTTTGACAGATTCTGTTTTCTATGTGTTGTTTGCTTATTTTGATGAATCTATGAGTAGTATTGGAGGGTATGAACCATAGATAAGTTGGAATACAGTAGATATTACACCAATATGAATTTATAATGAGTTCACAACAGTACCTAAGTGGTGATTCATTTTCTTATATTAACGGAGCTTACGAGTTTTCTGTGAAGTTTTCAAGTTTTGGGTAAAGATTCGATGGACTATGGAATAAGGAGTGGCAAGAGCCTAAGCTTGGGGATTACCAAGGCACCCCAAGGTAATATTCAAGTACAACCAAGAGCCTAAGCTTGGGGATGCCCCGGATGACATCCCCTCTTTCGTCTTTGTTCATCGGTAACTTTACTTGGAGCTATATTTTTATTCACCACATGATATGTGTTTTGCTTGAAGCGTCATTTTATTTTATTTTGTTTTGCTTGATGTTTGAATAAAATACCAAGATCTGAAATTATTAAATGTTAGAGAGTCTTCACATAGTTGCATAATTATTCGACTACTCATTGATCTTCACTTATATCTTTTGGAGTAGTTTGTCATTTGCTCTAGTGCTTCACTTATATCTTTTTAGAGCACGACGGTGGTTTTATTTTGAAGAAATAGATGAACTATCATGCTTCACTTATATTATCTTGAGAGTCTTTAGAACAGAATGGTAGTTTGCTTTGGTTATGAAACTAGTCCTAATATGATGGGCATCCAAGATGGGTATAATAAAAACTTTCATATAGAGTGCATTGAATACTATGAGAAGTTTGATCTTGATAATTGTTTTGAGATATGAAGATGGTGATATTAGAGTCGTGATAGTTGATTAATTGTGAAATTGAGAAATATTTGTGTTGAGGTTTGCAAGTCTCGTAGCATGCACGTATGGTAACCGTTGTGTGACAAATTTGAAGCACGAGGTGTTTTTTTATTGCCTTCCTTATGAGTGGCGGTCGGGGACGAGCGATGGTCTTTTCCTACCAATCTATACCCCTAGGAGCATGCGCGTAGTGCTTGGTTTTTGATGACTTGTAGATTTTTGCAATAAGTATGTGAGTTCTTTATGACTAATGTTGAGTCCATGGATTATACGCACTCTCACCCTTCCATTATTGCTAGCCTCTTCGGTACCGTGCATTGCCTTTCTCGCCTTGAGAGTTGGTGCAAACTTCGCCAGTGCATCCAAACCCCGTGATATGATACGCTCTGTCACACATAAACCTCCTTATATCTTCCTCAAAACAGCCACCATACCTACCTATTATGGCATTTCCATAGCCATTCCGAGATATATTGCCATGCAACTTTCCACCGTTCCGTTCATCATGACACATATCATCATTGTCATATTGCCTTGCATGATCATGTAGTTGACATTGTATTTGTGGCAAAGCCACCATGCATAATTTATCATACATGTCACTCTTGATTCATTGCCCTTCCCGGTACACCGCCGGAGGCATTCATATAGAGTCATATTTTGTTCTAGTATAGAGTTGTAATCATTGAGTTGTAAATAAATAAAAGTGTGATGATCATCATTAATAGAGCATTGTCCCAAATAAATAAATAAATAAATAAATAAAGGGACAAATAAAAAAGGAAGTCCCAAAAAAGGGACAATGCTACTATCCTCCTTTTCCACACTTGTGCTTCAAAGTAGCACCATGATCTTTATGATAGAGAGTATCTTGTTTTGTCACTTTCATATACTAGTGGGAATTTTTCATTATAGAACTTGGATTGTATATTCCTACAATGGGCTTCCTCAAATGCCCTAGGTCTTCGTGAGCAAGCAAGTTGGATGCACACCCACTTAGTTTCTTTTGTTGAGCTTTCATACATTTATAGCTCTAGTGCATTTGTTGCATGGCAATCCCTACTCCTTGCATTGACATCAATTGATGGGAATCTCCCTAGCCCATTGATTAGCCGCATTGATGTGAGACTTTCTCCTTTTTTGTCTTCTCCACATAACCCCCATCATCATATTCTATTCCATCCATAGTGCTATATCCATGGCTCGCGCTCATGTATTGCGTGAAAGTTGAAAAAAGTTTGAGATTACTAAAGTGTGAAACAATTGCTTGGCTTTTCATCGGGGTTGTGCATGATGAGAGCATTTTTGTGTGACGAAAATGGAGCATGACCAAACTATATGATTTTGTAGGGATGAACTTTCTCCAACGTATCTAGATTTTTGATTGTTCCATGCTATTATATTATCAACATTGGATGTTTTATATGCATTTATATGCTATTTTATATGATTTTTGGGACTGACCTATTAACCTAGAGCCCAGTGCCAGTTTCTGTTTTTTTTGTTGTTTTTGAGTATCACAGAAAAGGAAAACCAAACGGAGTCCGATTGACCTGAAATTCACGGAACTTATTTTTGGATCGGAAGAAGGCCATGAAGTAAAAGAATTGGGCCAGAAGAGTCTCGGGCTGCCCACGAGGGTGGGGGGCGTTCCCACCCCCTGGGCGCGCCTCCCTGCCTCGTGGACAGCACGGAGACCCCCCTGACTTGTTCCCGACTCCAACACCTCTTATATAACCCAAAACTTCCAGAAAATAACCTAGATTGGGAGTTCCGCCGCCAGAAGCCTCCGTAGCCACCGAAAACCAATCTAAACCCGTTCCGGCACCCTGCCGGAGGGGGAATCCCTCTCCCATGGCCATCTACATCATCCCGGCGCTCTCCATGACAAGGAGGGAGTAGTTCTCCCTCGGGGCTGAGGGTATGTACCAGTAGCTATGTGTTTGATCTCTCTCTCTCTCTCTCGTGTTCTTGAGTCGGCACGATCTTGATGTATCGCGAGCTTTGCTATTATATTTGGATCTTATGATGTTTCTCCCCCTCTACTCTCTTGTGATAAATTGAGTTTTCCCTTTGAAGTTATCTTATCGGATTGAGTATTTAAGGATTTGAGAACACTTGATGTATGTCTTGCATGTGCTTATCTGTGGTGACAATGGGCTATCTCGTGATCCACTTGATGTTTGTTTTGGTGATCAACTTGCGAGTTCCGTGACCTCGTGAACTTATGCATAGGTGTTGGCACACATTTTCGTATTGACTCTCCGGTAGAAACTTTGGGGCACTCTTTGAAGTTCTTTGTGTTGGTTGAATAGATGAATCTGAGATTGTGTGATGCATATCGTATAATCATACCCATGGATACTTGAGGTGACATTGGAGTATCTAGGTGACATTAGGGTTTTGGTTGATTTGTGTCTTAAGGTGTTATTCTAGTATGAACTCTATGATAGATCGAACGGAAAGAATAGCTTCGTGTTATTTTACTACGGACTCTTGAATAGATCGATCCGAAAGGATAACTTTGAGGTGGTTTCATACCCTACAATAATCTCTTCGTTTGTTCCCTGCTATTAGTGACTTTGGAGTGACTCTTTGTTGCATGTTGAGGGATGGTTATATGATCTAATTATGTTATTATTGTTGAGATAACTTGCACTAGTGAAAGTATGAACCCTAGGCCTTGTTTCAACGCATTGCAATACCATTTGTGCTCACTTTTATCATTAGTTACCTTGCTGTTTTTATATTTTCATATTACAAAAACCTTTATCTACCATCCATATTGCACTTGTATCACCATCTCTTCGCCGAACTAGTGCACCTATACAATTTACCATTGTATTGGGTGTGTTGGGACACAAGAGACTCTTTGTTATTTGGTTGCAGGGTTGTTTGAGAGAGACCATCTTCATCCTACGCCTCCCATGGATTGATAAACCTTAGGTCATCCACTTGAGGGAAAATTGCTACTATCCTACAAACCTCTGCACTTGGAGGCCCAACAACGTCTACAAGAAGAAGGTTGTGTAGTAGACATCAGTTACGACGCACGACTTCTCTAAGCACTACAGCGATATGACCGAGGTGGAAATATGTGGAGGGGGGCACCGCACACGGCTAAGAGATCAACTTGTGTGCCTATGGGGTGCCCCCTCCCCCGTATATAAAGGAGTGGAGGAGGGGAGGGCCGGCCCTCTCTATGGCGCTCCCTAGGGGGAGTCCTACTCCCACCAGGAGTAGGATTCCCCCCTTTCCCTAGTAGGAGTAGGAGAGAAGGAAGGGGGAGAGAGAGAAGGAAGGAAGGGGGCCCGCCACCCACCCAATCTGGATTGGGCTAGGGGGGCGCGCCCTCCACCTTTCCCTTCCTCTCCTCTTTTCCACTAAGGCCCATATACTCCCCAGGGGGTTCCCGTAACCCCCCGATACTCCGGTAAATGCCCGAACTCACCCGGAACCATTCCGATGTCCAAACATAGGCTTCCAATATATCGATCTTTACGTCTCGACCATTCCGAGACACCTCGTCATGTCCGTGATCATATCCGGGACTCCGAACTACCTTTGATACATCAAAACACATAAACTCATAATACCGATCGTCACCGAACGTTAAGCGTGCGGACCCTACGGGTTCGAGAACTATGTAGACATGACCGAGACTCACCTGCGTTCAATAACCAACAGCGGTACCTGGATGCTCATATTGGTTCCTACATATTCTACGAAGATATTGACCGGTCAAACTGCATAACAACATACGTTGTTCCCTTTGTCATCGGTATGTTACTTGCCCGAGATTCGATCGTCGGTATCTCAATAGCTAGTTCAATCTCATCACCGGCAAGTCTCTTTACTCGTTTCTTAATGCTACATCCCATAACTAACTCATTAGTTACATTGGTTGCAAGGCTTATAGTGATGTGCATTACTGAGAGGGCCCAGAGATACCTCTCCGATACACGGAGTGACAAATCCTAATCTCGATCTATGCCAACTCAACAAACACCATCAGAGACACCTGTAGAGCATCTTTATAGTCACCCAGTTACGTTGTGACGTTTGATAGCACACTAAGTGTTCCTCCGGTATTCGGGAGTTGCATAAGCTCATAGTCATAGGAACATGTATAAGTTATGTAGAAAGCAATAGCAGTAAACTAAACGATCAAAGTGCTAAGCTAATGTATGGGTCAAGTCAATCACATCATTCTCTAATGATGTGATCCCATTTGTCAAATGACAACTCTTTGTCCATGGCTAGGAAACTTAACCATCTTTGATCAATGAGCTAGTCAAGTAGAGGCATACTAGTGACACTCTGTTTGTCTATGTATTCACACATGTACTAAGTTTCCGGTTAATACAATTCTAGCATGAATAATAAACATTTATCATGACATAAGGAAATATAAAAAACAACTTTATTATTGCCTCTAGGGCATATTTCCTTCGGTCTCCCACTTGCACTTGAGTCAATAATCTAGATTACATTGTAATGATTCTAACACCCATGGAGTCTTGGTGCTGGTCATGTTTTGCTCATGAGAGAGGCTTAGTGAACGGGTCTACAAAATTCAGATCCGTATGTATCTTGCAAATCTCTATGTCTCCCTCCTTGACTTGATCACGGATGGAATTGACGTGTCTCTTGATGTGCTTGGTTCTCTTGTGAAATCTGGATTCCTTTCCAAGGAAATTACGCCAGTATTGTCACAAAAGATATTCATTGGACCCGATGCACTAGGTATGACACCTAGATCGGATATGAACTCCTTCATCCAGACTCCTTCATTCGCTGCTTCCGAAGCAGCTATGTACTCCGCTTCACATGTAGATCCCGCCATGACGCTCTGCTTGGAACTGCACCAAGTGACAGCTCCACCATTTAATAAAAATACGTATCCGGTTTGTGACTTAGAGTCATCCGGATCAGTGTCAAATCTTGCATCGACTTAACCATTTATGATGAGCTCTTTGTCACTTCCATATACGAGAAACATATCCTTAGTCCTTTTCAGGTATTTCAGGATGTTCTTGACCACTGTCCAGTGATCCACTCCTGGATTACTTTGGTACCTCCCTGCTAAACTAATAGCAAGGCACACATCAGGTTTGGTACACGGCATTGCATACATGATAGAACCTATTGTTGAGGCATAGGGAATGACTTTCATTTTCTCTCTATCTTCTGCAGTGGTCGGGCATTGAGTCTGACTCAATTTCACACCTTGTAACACAGGCAAGAACCCTTTCTTTGCTTGATCCATTTTGAACTTCTTCAAAACTTTATCAAGGTATGTGCTTTGTGAAAGTCCAATTAAGCGTCTTGATCTATCTCTATAGATATTGATGCCCAATATATAAGGAGCTTCACCGAGGTCTTTCATTGAAAAATTCTTATTCAAGTATCCTTTTATGCTATTCAGAAATTCAGTATCATTTCTGATCAACAATATGTCATCCACATATAATATCAGAAATGCTACAGATCTCCCACTCACTTTCTTGTAAATACAGGCTTCTCCAAAAGTCTTTATAAAACCATATGCTTTGATCACACTATCAAAGCGTATATTCCAACTTCCAGAGGCTTGCACCAGTCCATAAATGGATTGCTGGAGCTTGCACACTTTGTTAGGACCTTTTGGATCGACAAAACCTTTTGGTTGCATCATATACAACTCTTCTTTAAGATATCCATTAAGGAATGCAGTTTTGACATCCATTTGCCAAATTTCATAATCATAAAATGCGGCAATTGCTAACATGATTCGGACGGACTTAAGCATCGCTACGGGTGAGAAAGTCTCATCGTAGTCAACTCCTTGAACTTGTTGAAAACCTTTTGCAACAAGTCGAGCCTTGTAGACAGTAATATTACCGTCAGCATTAGTCCTCTTCTTGAAGGTCCATTTATTCTCTATAGCTTGCCGATCATCGGGCAAGTCAACCAAAGTCCACACTTTGTTCTCATACATGGATCCCATCTCAGATTTCATGGCCTCAAGCCATTTTGCGGAATCTGGGCTCATCATCGCTTCCTCATAGCTCGTAGGTTCGTCATGGTCAAGTAACATGACTTCCAGAACAGGATTACCGTACCACTCTGGTGTGGATCTTGCTCTGGTTTACCTACGAGGTTCGGTAGTAACTTGATCTGAAGTTTCATGATCATCATCATTAGCTTCCTCACTAATTGGTGTAGGTGTCACAGGAACCGGTTTTTATGACAAACTACTTTCCAATAAGGGAGTAGGTACAGTTACCTCATCAAGTTCTACTTTCCTCCCACTCACTTCTTCCGAGAGAAACTCCTTCTCTAGAAAGGATCCCTTCTTAGCAATAAATATCTTGCCTTCGGATATGTGATAGAAGGTGTACCCAATAGTTTCCTTTGGGTATCCTATGAAGACACATTTCTCCAATTTGGGGTCGAGCTTATCAGGTTGAAGCTTTTTCACATAAGCATCATAGGCCCAAACTTTAAGAAATGACAACTTGGGTTTCTTGCCAAACCACAGTTCATAAGGTGCCGTCTCATCGGATTTTGATGGTGCCCTATTTAACGTGAATGCAACCATCTCTAAAGCATAACCCCAAAACGATAGTGGTAAATCAGTGAGAGACATCATAGATCGCACCATATCTAATAAAGTGCGGTTACGACCTTCGGACACACCATTACGTTGTGGTGTTCCAGGTGGCGTCAGTTGCGAAACTATTCCACATTGTTTCAAATGAAGACCAAACTCATAACTCAAATATTCACCTCCATGATCAGATCGTATAAACTTAATTTTCTTGTTACGATGATTTTCTACTTCACTCTGAAATTCTTCGAACTTTTCAAGTGTTTCAGACTTATGTTTCATCAAGTAGATATACCCATATCTGCTCAAATCATCTGCGAAGGTAAGAAAATAATGATCCCCGCCGCGAGCATCAGCACTCATCGGACCGCATACATCATTATGTATTATTTCCAACAAGTCTGTTGCTCGCTCCATTATTCCGGAGAACGGATTCTTAGTCATCTTGCCCATGGGGCATGGTTCGCAAGCATCAAGTGATTCTAGAAGTCCATCAGCATGGAGTTTCTTCATGCACTTTACACCAATATGACCTAAATGGCAGTGCCACAAATAAGTTGCACTATCATTATTAAACTTATATCTTTTGGCTTCAATACTATGAACATGTGTATCACTACTATCAAGATTTAGTAAAAACAGACCACTCGTCAAGGGTGCATGACCATAAAAGATATTATTCATATAAATAGAACAACCATTATTCTCTGATTTAAATGAATAACCGTCTCGCATCAAACAAGATCCAGATATAATGTTCATGCTTAACGCTGGCACCAAATAACAATTATTTAGGTCTAAAACTAATCCCGAAGGTAGATGTAGAGGTAGCGTGCCGACGGCGATCACATCGACTTTGGAACCATTTCCCACGCGCATCGCCACCTCGTCCATAGCCAATCTTCGCTTAATCCGCAGCCCCTGTTTTGAGTTGCAAATATTAGCAACGGAACCGATATCAAATACCCAGGCGCTACTGCGAGCATTAGTAAGGTACACATCAATAACATGTATATCAAATATACCTTTCAGTTTGCCATCCTTCTTCTCCGCCAAATACTTGGGGTAGTTCCGCTTCCAGTGACCAGTCCCTTTGCAGTAGAAGCACTCAGTCTCAGGCTTAGGTCCAGACTTGAGCTTCTTTACTTGAGCAGCAACTTGCTTGCAGTTCTTCTTGAAGTTCCCCTTCTTCCCTTTACCCTTTTTCTTGAAACCGGTGGTCTTGTTGACCATCAACACTTGATGCTCCTTCTTGATTTCTACCTCCGCAGCCTTTAGCATTGCGAAGAGCTCGGGAATTGTCTTATCCATCCCTTGCATATTATAGTTCATCACAAAGCTCTTGTAGCTTGGTGGCAGTGATTGAAGAACTCTGTCAATGACACTATCATCAGGAAGATTAACTCCCAGCCGAGTCAAGTGGTTGTGGTACCCATACATTCTGAGTATATGTTCACTGATAGAACTATTCTCTTCCATTTTGCAGCTGTAGAACTTATTGGAGACTTCATATCTCTTAATCTGGGAATTTGCTTGAAATATTAACTTCAACTCCTGGAACATCTCATATGCTCCATGATGTTCAAAATGCCGTTGAAGTCGCAGTTCTAAGCCGTAAAGCATGGCACACTGAACTATCGAGTAGTCATCAGCTTTGCTCTGCCAGGTGTTCATAACATCTGGCGTTGCTCCTGCAGCGGGTTTGTCACCTAGCGGTGCTTCCAGGACGTAATTCTTCTGTGCAGCAATGAGAATAATCCTCAAGTTACGGACCCAGTCCGTGTAGTTGCTACCATCATCTTTCAACTTAGCTTTCTCTAGGAACGCATTAAAATTCAACTGAACAACAGCACGGGCCATCTATCTACAACAACATAGACATGCAAAATACTATCAGGTACTTAGTTCATGATAAATTAAAGTTCAATTAATCAAATTACTTAAGAACTCCCACTTAGATGATTAGAGGGATGGAGTAGTTTTCAAAGGTGAACATCACTATGTTGATCATATCTACTATATGATTCACGCTCGACCTTTCGGTCTCTAGTGTTCCGAGGCCATATCTGCATATGCTAGGCTCGTCAAGTTTAACCCGAGTATTCCGGGTGTGCAAAACTGGATTGCACCCGTTGTATGTGAACGTAGAGCTTATCACACCCAATCATCACATGGTGTCTCGACACGACAAACTATAGCAACGGTGCATACTCATGGAGAACACTTGTACCTTGATATTTAGTGAGAGATCATCTTATAATGCTACCGCAGAACTAAGCAAAAATAAGATGCATAAAGGATAAACATCACATGCAATCAATATAAGTGATATGATATGGCCATCATCATCTTGCGCCTTCGATCTCCATCTCCAAAGCACCGTCATGATCACCATCGTCACCGGCTTGACACCTTGATCTCCACCGAAGCATCATTGTCGTCTCGCCAACTATTGCTTCTACAACCAGCACTACCACTTAGTGATAAAGTAAAGCAATTACATGGCGATTGCATTTCGTACAATAAAGCGACAACCATATGGCTCCTGCTAGTTGCCGATAACTCTGTTACAAAACATGATTATCTCATACAATAAAATTTAGCATCATGCCTTGACCATATCACATGACAACATGCCCTGCAAAAACAAGTTAGACGTCCTCTACTTTGTTGTTGCAAGTTTTACGTGGCTGCTACGGGCTGAGCAAGAATTGTTCTTACCTACGCATCAAAAACAACAGCGCGGCATAGTGATTGCTTTTTGATCTTCAGAAAGAACCCTGTTCATTGAATCTGATTCAACTAAAGTTGGAGAAATTGACACCCACCAGCCACCTGTGTGCGAAGCACGTCGGTAGAACCAGTCTCGCGTAAGCGTACGCGTAATGTCGGTCTAAGCCGCTTCATCCAATAATACCGCTGAATCAAGAATCAACTAGTGATGGCAAGCAACTTGTATATACCCACGCCCACAACTCCTTTGTGTTCTACCCATGCATATAACATCTACACATAGACCTAGCTCGGATGCCACTGTCGGGAAACACAGTAATTTCAAAAAAAAATCCTACGCACACGCAAGATCCATCTAGGTGATGCATAGCAACAAGAGGGGAGAGTGTTGTCCATGTACCCTTGTAGACCATAAGCGGAAGCGTTATGACAACGTGGCTGATGTAGTAGTACGTCTTCATGATCCGACCGATCCTAGCACCGGAAGTACCGCACCTCTGCGATCTGCACACGTTCAGCTCGGCGACGTCCCATGAACTCTAGATCCAGCTGAGTGTCGGGGGAGAGCTTCGTCAGCACGACGGCGTGATGATGGTGATGATGAAGTTACCAACGCAGGGCTTTGCCTAAGCACTACAACAATATGACCAAGGTGGAAATCTATGGAGGGGGGCACCGCACACGGCTAACAAATCAACTTGTGTGTCTATGGGGTGCCCCCTCCCCCGTATATAAAGGATCGGAGGAGGGAAGGGCCGGCCCTCTCTATTGCGCGCCCTATGGGGAGTCCTACTCCCACTGGGAGTAGGATTTCCCCCTTTCCCTAGTAGGAGTAGGAGAGAAGGAAGGGGGAGAGAGAATGAAGGAAGGGGGCGCCCCCCCACCCAATTCAGATTGGGCTAGGGGGGGGTGATACGTCTCCAATGTATCTATAATTTTTGATTGTTCCATGCTATTATATTATCTGTTTTGGATGTTTAATGGGCTTTATTATACACTTTTATATTATTTTTGGGACTAACCTACTAACCCAAGGCCCAGTGCAAATTACAGTTTTTTTTGCCTATTTCAGTGTTTCGCAGAAAGGGATTATCAAACGGAATCCAAACGGAATGAAACCTTCGGGAGAGTTATTTTTGGAGCAAACGTGATCCAGGGGACTTGGAGTAGACTTCAAGAGAGAAACGAGGTTGCCACGAGGAAGGGAGGCGCGCCCCCCACCCTCATGGGCCCCTCGCAGCTCCACCAACCTACTTCTTCCTCCTATATATATCCATATACCCCGAAAACATCCAAGAGCACCACAAAACCCTATTTCCACCGCCGCAACCTTCTGTACCCAAGAGATCCCATCTTGGGGCCTTTTCCGGAGCTCTGCCGGAGGGGGAATCGATCATGGAGGGCTTCTACATCAACACCATAGCCTCTCCAATGATGTGTGAGTAGTTTACCACAGAACTTCGGGCCCATAGTTATTAGCTAGATGGCTTCTTCTCTCTCTTTGGATCTCAATACAATGTTCTCCTTGATCTTCTTGGAGATCTATTTGATGTAACTCTTTTTGCGGTGTGTTTGTCAAGATCCGATGAATTGTGGGTTTATGATCAAGTTTATCTATGAACAATATTTGATTCTTCTCTGAAATCTTTTATGTATGATTGGTTATCTTTGCAAGTCTCTTCGAACTATCAGTTTTGTTTGGCCTAATATTGATCTTTCTTGCAATGGGAGAAGTGCTTAGCTTTGGGTTCAATCTTGCGGTGTCCTTTCCCAGTGACAGCAGGGGCAGCAAGGCACGTATTGTATTGTTGCCATCGAGGATAAAAATATGGAGTTTATATCATATTGCTTGAGTTTATCCCTCTACATCATGTCATCTTGCCTAATGCATTACTCTGTTCTTATGAACTTAATACTCTAGATGCATGCTGGATAGCGGTCGATGTGTGGAGTAATAGTAGTAGATGCAGAATTGTTTCGGTCTACTTGTCGCGGACGTGATGCCTATATACATGATCATGCCTAGATATTCTCATAATTATGCACTTTTCTATCAATTGCTCGACATTAATTTGTTCACCCACCGTAAAACTTATGCTATCTTGAGAGAAGCCTCTAGTGAAACCTATGGCCCCTGGGTCTATCTTTTATCATATAAGTTTCCAATTTACTTTGCAATCTTCACTTTCAATAGATATCATAAAAATACCAAAAATATTTATCTTATTATCTCTATCAGATCTCACTCTCGTAAGTAACCGTGAAGGGATGGACAACCCCTTTATCGCGTTGGTTGCGAGGTTCTTATTTGTTTGTGTAGGTACGAGGGACTTGCGTGTAGTCTCCTACTGGATTGATACCTTGGTTCTCAGAAACTGAGGTAAATACTTACGCTACTTTGCTGCATCACCCTTTCCTCTTCAAGGGAAAACCAACGTAGTGCTCAAGAGGTAGCAAGAAGGATTTCTGGCACCGTTGCCGGGGAGATCTACTCACAAGTCGAGACATACCAAGTACCCATCACAAACTCTTATCCCTCGCATTACATTATTTTCCATTTGCCTCTCGTTTTCCTCTCGCCCACTTCACCCTTGCTATTTTATTCGCCCCCTATTTTCTGCTCCCCTCTTTTTTGTTAGCCTTTTTGTTCGCTTGCTTCTTGTGTCGCCGTGTGTCGTCATGGCTAGTCCCTTATCTGCCCGTTTGTCTCCGGAGTTTGAAGTTCTTCACTTCAAACAAAGACATGGAGAAAATTTAAAAGACGCTTGGTTTAGGATGATGGAATCTTATCATAATTGCACCTTAGAGGTGAATTTTATGATTTTACTTCGCAATTTTTATGTTGGACTAAATATGTCACATAGACAACTCTTGGATTGTGTTGCCAAAGGAAATTTTATCGAAATTGATCCCAGCATTGCACATGAAATCATAGAGGGAATAGTGGGAGGACTACCTCAACAAAAGGGGCCACATCATATCCAGGAAGAGACACAAGTTTTTGAGAAAATTTGCGAAGTAATGAAAATTTTACAAAAGTCTCTTGAACCTCTTAAGAGTGTTAGCGGAAACCTTCACCGCATGAATATGTTGATTACCCTTTGCAATAAGCGGTTGGATTCTTTAGATCTAAAAATTCCTGAATATGAAGGGAAACATAAAGAACATCCCGGATTCGAGCATGACTCCGCTAAAAAAAATTAAAACCAAAGATGATAATAACTAGATCTATTCTTGCTTTTATGCCTAGCTAGGGGCGTTAAACGACAACGCTTGTTGGGAGGCAACCCAATTTTTTTGTTTCTTGCTTTTTGGTTATCTTTAGTAATAAATAATTCATCTAGCCTCTTTTTAGATGTGGTTTTATGCTTTTAATTAGTGTTTGTGCCAAGTAGAACCTTTGGGAAGACTTGGGGGTAGTTTTTGCGATCTTGCTGTAAAAAAACAGAAACTTTAGCGCTCACGAGATTTGCTGCCATTTTTTTACTGGAGAGTGCGACTAGGTTGATTCTTTTTGAAGATGATTAATAGACAAATTCCTCACATCCACCAATTTATTTCAGAATTTTGGGGGTTACATAAGTATTCGAAACCTACATATTACTAGAGACTGTTCTGTTTTTGACAGATTCTGTTTTTCGTGCATTGTTTGCTTGTTTTGATGAATCTATGGCTAGTATCAGAGAGTATGAACCATAGAGAAGTTGGAATACAGTAGGTTTAACACCAATATAAATAAAGAATGAGTTCATTACAGTACCTTAAGTGGTGGTTTGTTTTCTTATACTAACGGAGCTCATGAGATTTTCTATTGAGTTTTGTGTTGTGAAGTTTTCAAGTTTTGGGTAAAGATTTGATGGATTATGGAATAAGGAGTGGAAAGAGCCTAAGATCGGGGATGACCAAGGAACCCCAAGGTAAAATTCAAGGAAAACAAAAAGGCTAAGCTTGGGGATGCCCCGGAAGGCATCCCCTCTTTCCTCTTCTTCCATCGGTAACTTTACTTGAGGCTATATTTTTATTCACCACATGATATGTGTTTTGCTTGGAGCGTCTTGTATGATTTGAGTCTTTGCTTTTATTTTACCACAATCATCCTTGCTGTACACACCTTTTGGGAGAGACACACATGAATTGGAATTTATTAGAATACTCTATGTGCTTCACTTATATCTTTTGAGCTAGATAATTTTGCTCTAGTGCTTCACTTATATCTTTTAGAGCACGGTGGTGGTTTTATTTTATTGAAATTATTGATCTCTCATGCTTCACTTATATTATTTTGAGAGTCCTTTAGAACAGCATGGTAATTTGCTTTGGTTATAAAATTAGTCCTAATATGATAGGCATCCAGGATGGGTATAATAAAAACTATCATAAAAAGTGCATTGAATACTATGAGAAGTTTGATACTTGATAATTGTTTTGAGATATGAGGATGGTGATATTAAAGTTTTGCTAGTTGAGTAGTTGTGAATTTGATAAATACTTGTGTTGAAGATTGCAAGTCCCGTAGCATGCACGTATGGTAACCGTTGTGTAACAAATTTCAAACATGAGGTGTTCTTTGATTGGCTTCCTTATGAGTGGCGGTCGGGGACGAGCGATGGTCTTTTCCTACCAATCTACCCCCCTAGGAGCATGCGCATAATGCTTGGTTTTTCATGACTTGTAGATTTGTTGCAATAAGTATGTGAGTTCTTTATGACTAATGTTGAGTCCATGGATTATACGCACTCTAACCTTTCCATCATTGCTAGCCTCTTCGGTACCGTGCATTGCCCTTTCTCACCTTGAGAGTTGGTGCAAACTTTGCCAGTGCATCCAAACCCCGTGATATGATACGCTCTATCACACATAAACCTCCTTATATCTTCCTCAAGATAGCCACCATACCTACCTATTATGGCATTTCCATAGCCATTCAGAGATATATTGCCATGCAACTTTCCACCGTTTCATTTATGACATGCTTCATCATTGTCACAGTGCTTTGCATGATCATGTAGTTGACATCGTATTTGTGGCAAAGCCACCATGCATAATTTATCATACATGTCACTCTTGATTCATTGCCCTTCCCGGTACACCGCCGGAGGCATTCATATAGAGTCATATTTTTTTCTAGTATCGAGTTGTAATCATTGAGTTGTAAATAAATAGAAGTGTGATGATCATCATTAATAGAGCATTGTCCCAAATAAAAAAAGGCCACATAAAAAAGGAAGGCCCAAAAAAAGAAAAAAAGAAAAAAGGGACAATGCTACTATCCTTTTTCCACACTTGTGCTTCAAAGTAGCACCATGATCTTTATGATAGAGAGTCTCTTGTTTTGTCACTTTCATATACTAGTGGGAATTTTTCATTATAGAACTTGGCTTGTATATTCCAACAATGGGCTTCCTCAAATGCTCTAGGTCTTCGTGAGCAAGCAAGTTGGATGCACACCCACTTAGTTTCTTTTGTTGAGCGTTCATACATTTATAGCTATAGTGCATCCGTTGCATGGCAATCCCTACTCTTTGCATTGACATCAATTGATGGGCATCTCCCTAGCCCATTGATTAGCCGCGTCAATGTGAGACTTCCTCCTTTTTTGTCTTCTCCACACAACCTCCATGATCATATTCTATTCCACCCATAGTGCTATATCCATGGCTCACGCTCATATATTGCGTGAAAGTTGAATTTTTTTAGATTGCTAAATTATGAAACAATTGCTTGGCTTTTTATCGGGGTTGTGCTAAATGAGAGCATTCTTGTGTGATGAAAATGGAGCATGACCAAACTATATGATTTTGTAGGGATGAACTTTCTTTTGCCATGTTATTTTGAGAAGACATGATTGCTTAGTTAGTATGCTTGAAGTATTATTATTTTTATGCCAATATTAAACTTTTGTCTTGAATATTTCGGATCTGAACATTCTTGCCACTATAAAGAAAATTGCATTGATAATTGTGCTAGGCAGCATTACACATCAAAAATTTTGTTTTTATCATTTACCTACTCGAGGACGGGCAGGAATTAAGCTTGGGGATGCTTGATACGTCTCCAATGTATCTATAATTTTTGATTGTTCCATGCTATTATATTATCTGTTTTGGATGTTTAATGGGCTTTATTATACACTTTTATATTATTTTTGAGACAAACCTACTAACCCAAGGCCTAGTGCAAATTACCGTTTTCTTGCCTATTTCAGTGTTTCGCAGAAAAGGAATATCAAACGGAATCCAAACGGAATGAAACCTTTGGGAGAGTTATTTTTGGAACAAACGTGATCCAGGGGACTTGGAGTAGACGTCAAGAAAGAAACAAGGTGGCCACGAGGCAGGGAGGCGCGCCTACCCCCCTGGGCGCGCCCCCACCCTCGTGGGCCCCTCGCAACTCCACCGACCTACTTCTTCCTCCTATATATATCCATTGTTGGGGAACGTAGTAATTTCAAAAATTTCCTATGCACACGCAGGATCATGGTGATGCATAGCAACGAGAGGGGAGAGTGTTGTCCACGTACCCTCGTAGACCGTTAAGTGGAAGCGCTATGACAACGCGGTTGATGTAGTCGTACGTCTTCACAATCGACCGATCCTCAGTACCGAACATACGGCACCTCCGCATTCAGCACACGTTCAGCTCGGTGACATCCCGCGAACTCACGATCCAATAGAGCTCGGGGAAGAGTTTCCTCAGCACGACAACATGATGACAATGCTGATGAAGCTACCGTGACAGGGCTTCGCGTAAACACCGCTACAGTATGACCGAGGTGGGTATGACCGAGGTGGATTATGGTGGAGGGGGCACCGCACACCGTGGGAGAGATCTTTGTGATCAACTTGTGTGTCTAGAGGTGCCCCCTGCCCCTGTATATAAAGGAGCAAGGGGAGGCCGGCCGGCCCTTGTTGGTGAGCCAGGAGTAGGAGTAGGATTCCCCTCTTTCCTACTCCTACTAGGAGGGGGAAAGGAAGGGAGAGAAAGAGAAGGAAAGGGGGGCGCCCCCCTCTCCTAGTCCAATTCGGACCAGAGGGGAGGGGGCGCGCTGCCTGCCCTAGGCCGGCCCCCGGCCCAACAAGGCCCATTAGCCCCCGGGGGGTTCCGGTAACCCCTCCGGTACTCTGGTAAAATCCTGATTTTACCCGGAACTCCTCTGATGTCCAAATGTAGGCTTCCAATATATCAATCTTCATGTCTCGACCATTTTGAGACTCCTCGTCATGCTCGTGATCATATCCGGGACTCTGAACTACCTTCGGTACGTCAAAACATATAAACTCATAAAACTGATCATCACAGAACTTTAAGTGTGCGAACCATACGGGTTCGAGAACTATGTAGACATGACTATGGCATGTCTCCGGTCAATAACCAACAACGGAACCTGGATGCTCATATTGGTTCCTACATATTCTACGAAGATCTTTATCGGTTAAACCGCATAACACTATACGTTGTTCTCTTTGTCATCAGTATGTTACTTGCCTGAGATTCGATCGCTGGTATCCCAATACCTAGTTCAATCTCGTTACCGGCAAGTCTCTTTACTTTTTTCGTAATGCACTATCCCGCAACTAACTCATTAGTTGCATTGCTTGCAAGGCTTATAGTGATGTGCATTACCGAGAGGGCCCAGAGATACCTCTCCGACAATCGGAGTGACAAATCCTAATCTTGATCTATGCCAACTCAACAAGTACCATCGGAGACACCTGTAGAGCACCTTTATAATCACCCTGTTACGCTGTGATGTTTGGTATCACACAAAGTGTTCCTCCGTATTCGGGAGTTGCATAATCTCATAGTCATAAGAACATGTATAAGTCATGAAGAAAGCAATAGCAGTATACAAAAATGATCAAGTGCTAAGCTAACGGAATGGGTCAAGTCAATCACATCATTCTCCTAATGATGTGATCCCATTGATCAAATAGCAACTCATGTCTATGGTTTGGAAACTTAACCATCTTTGACCAATGAGCTAGTCAAGTAGAGGCATACTAGTGACACTATGTTTGTCTATGTATTCACACATGTATTATGTTTCTGGTTAATACAATTCTAGCATGAATAATAAACATTTATCATGAAATAAGGAAATAAATAATAACTTTATTATTGCCTCTAGGGCATATTTCCTTCAGCCTCCCACTTGCACTAGAGTCAATAATCTAGATTACACAGTAATGTTTTTAACACCCATAGAGCCTTGGTGCTGATCATGTTTTGCTCATGGAAGATTCTTAGTCAACGGGTCTGCAACATTCAGATCCGTATGTATCTTGCAAATCTCTATGTCTCGCACCTGGACTTGATCCCGGATGGAGTTGAAGCGTCTCTTGATGTGCTTGGTTCTCTTGTGAAATCTGGATTCCTTTCCCAAGGCAATTGCACCAGTATTGTCACAAAAGATTTTCATTGGACCCGATGCACTAGGTATGACACCTAGATCGGATATGAACTCCTTCATCCAGACTCCTTCATTTGCTGCTTCCGAGGCAGCAATGTACTCCGTTTCACATGTTGATCCTGCCACGACGCTCTGTTTAGAACTGCTCCAACTGACAACTCCACCGTTTAATATAAACATGTGTCCGGTTTGCGATTTAGAATCGTCCGGATCAGTGTCAAAGCTTGGATCAATGTAACCATTTATGATGAGCTCTTTGTCACTTCCATAAACGAGAAACATATCCTTGGTCCTTTTCAGGTACTTCAGGGTGTTCTTGACCGTTGTCCAGTGATCCACTCCTGGATTACTTTGGTACCTCCCTGCTAGGCTAATAGCAAGGCACACATCCGGTCTGGTACACAACATTGCATACATGATAGAGCCTATGGTTGAAGCATAGGGAACAATTTTCATTTTCTCTCTATCTTTTGCAGTGGTCGGGCATTGAGTCTGACTCAACTTCACACCTTGTAACACAGGCAAGAACCCTTTCTTAGCTTGATCCATTTTGAACTTCTTCAAAACTTTATCAAGGTATGTGCTTTGTGAAAGTCCAATTAAGCGTCTTGATCTATCTCTATAGATCTTGATGCCCAATATATAAGCAGCTTCACCGAGATCTTTCATTGAAAAACTTTTATTCAACTATCCTTTTATGCTATCCAGAAATTCTATATCATTTGCAATCAACAATATGTCATCCACATATAATATTAGAAATGCTACAGAGCTCCCACTCACTTTCTTGTAAATACAGGCTTCTCCAAAAGTCTGTATAAAACCATATGCTTTGATCACACTATCAAAGCGTATATTCCAACTTCGAGAGGCTTGCACCAGTCCATAAATGGATTGCTGGAGCTTGCACACTTTGTTAGTACCCTTTGGATCAACAAAACCTTCAGGTTGCATCATATACAACTCTTCTTCCAGAAATCCATTCAGGAATGCAGTCTTTACATCCATTTTCCAAATTTCATAATCATAAAATGCGGTAATTTCTAACTTGATTCGGACGGACTTAAGCATTGCTACTGGTGAGAAGGTCTCATTGTAGTCAACTCCTTGAACTTGTCGAAAACCTTTTGCAACAAGTCGAGCTTTATAGACAGTAAAATTACCGTCAGCATCAGTCTTCTTCTTAAAGATCCATTTATTCTCAATGGCTTGTTGATCATTGAGCAAGTCAACCAAAGTCCACACTTTGTTTTCATACATGGTTCACATCTCAGATTTCATGGCCTCAAGCCATTTTGCGAAATCTGGGCTCATCATCGCTTCCTCATAGTTTGTAGGTTCATCATGGTCAAGTAACATGACTTCCAGAACAGGATTACCGTACCACTCTGGTGTGGATCTTGCTCTGGTTTACCTACGAGGTTCGGTAGTAACTTGATCTGAAGTTTCATGATCATCATCATTAGCTTCCTCACTAATTGGTGTAGGTGTCACAGGAACCAGTTTTTATGACGAACTACTTTCCAATAAGGGAGCAGGTACAGTTACCTCATCAAGTTTTACTTTCCTCCCACTCCTTCTTTTGAGAGAAACTTCTTCTCTAGAAAGGATCCAGTCTTAGCAACGAATGTCTTGCCTTCGGATCCATGATAGAAGGTGTACCCAACAGTTTCCTTGGGGTATCCTATGAAGACACATTTCTCCGATTTGGGTTCGAGCTTATCAGGTTGAAGTTTTTTTACATAAGCATCGCAGCCCCAAACTTTAAGAAACGACAACTTTGGTTTCTTGCCAAACCATAGTTCATAAGGCGTCGTCTCAACGGATTTTGATGGTGCCCTATTTAACGTCAATGCAGTCGTCTCTAAAGCATAACCCCAAAACGATAGCGGTAAATCAGTAAGGGACATCATAGATTGCACCATATCTAGTAAAGTATGATTACGACGTTCGGACACACCATTACGCTATGGTGTTCCGTGTGGCGTGAGTTGCGAGACTATTCCGCATTGTTTCAAATGTAGACCAAACTTGTAACTCAAATATTCTCCTCCACGATCAGATCGTAGAAACTTTATTTTCTTGTTACGATGATTGTCCACTTCACCCTGAAATTCTTTGAACTTTTCAAATGTTTCAGACTTATGTTTCATCAAGTAGGTATACCCATATCTCCTCAAATCATCTGTGAAGGTGAGAAAATAACGATACCCGCCGCGAGGCTCAATATTCATCGGACCACATACATCAGTATGTATGATTTCCAACAAATCTGTTGCTCGCTCCATAGTTCTGGAGAACGGCGTTTTTGTCATCTTGCCCATAAGGCATGGTTCGCAAGTACCAAGTGATTCATAATGAAGTGATTCCAAAAGTCCATCAGTATGGAGTTTCTTCATGCGCTTTATACCAATATGACCCAAATGGCAGTGCCACAAGTAAGTTGCACTATCATTATCGACTCTGCATCTTTTGGCTTCAACATTATGAATATGTGTATCACTACTATCGATATTCAACAAAAATAGACCACTCCTCAAGGGTGCATGACCATAAAAGATATTACTCATATAAATAGAACAACCATTATTCTCAAATTTAAATGAATAACCATCTCGCGTCAAACAAGATCCAGATATAATGTTCATGCTTAACACTGGCACCAAATAACAATTATTTAGGTTTAAAATTAATCCCGAAGGTACATGTAGAGGTAGCGTGCTGACGGCAATCACATCGACTTTGGAACCATTTCCCACGCCCATCATCACCTCGTCCTTAGCCAGTCTCTGCATAATCCATAGTCCCTGTTTCGAGATCCAAATATTAGCAACAAAACCAGTATCAAATACCCAGGTGCTACTGCGAGCTCTTGTAAGATACACATCAATAACATGTATATCACATATACCTTTGTTCACCTTGCCATCCTTCTTACCCGCCAAATACTTGGGGCAGTTCCGCTTCCAGTGACCAGTCTGTTTGCAGTAGAAGCACTCAGTCTCAGGCTTAGGTCCAAATTTGGGTTTCTTCTCCTGAGAAGCAACTTGTTTGCTGTTCTTCTTGAAGTTCCCCTTCTTCTTCCCTTTACCCTTTTTCTTGAAACTGGTGGTTTTGTTAACCATCAACACTTGATGCTCCTTTTTGATTTCTACCTCAACAGCCTTTAGCATCGCGAAGAGCTCGGGAATTGTCTTATTCATCCCTTGCATATTATAGCTCATCATGAAGCTTTTGTAGCTTGGTGGCAGTGATTGAAGAACTCTGTCAATGACACTATCAACAGGAAGATTAACTCCCAGTTGAGTTAACTGATTATGATACCCGGACATTTTGAGTATATGCTCACTGACAGAACTATTCTCCTCCATCTTGCTGCTATAGAACTTATTGGAGACTTCATATCTCTCAATCCGGGCATTTGCTTGAAATATTAACTTCAACTCCTGGAACATCTCATATGCTCTATGACGTTCAAAACATCGTTGAAGTCCCGGTTCTAAGCCGTGAAGCATGGCACACTGAACTATCGAGTAGTCATCAGCTTTACTCTGCCAGATGTTCTTAACGTCATCAGCAGCAGGCCTGGCACCCAGTGGTGCTTCCAGGACGTAATTCTTCTGTGGAGCAATGAGGATAATCCTCAAGTTATGGACCAAGTCCGTGTAATTGCTACCATCATCTTTCAACTTTGCTTTCTCAAGGAACGCATTAAAATTCAACGGAACAACAGCACGGGCCATCTATCTACAATCAACATAGACAACCAAATACTACCAGGTACTAAGTTCATGACAAATTTAAGTTTAATTAATCATATGACTTAAGAACTCCCACTTAGATAGACATCCCTCTAATCATCCAAGTGATAACGTGATCCATATCAACTAAACCATAACCGATCATCACGTAAAATGGAGTAGTTTTCAATGGTGAACATCATTATGTTGATCATATCTACTATATGATTCACGCTCGACCTTTCGGTCTCAGTGTTCCGAGACCATATCTGTATATGCTAGGCTCGTCAAGTTTAACCCGAGTATTTTGCGTGTGCAAAACTAGCTTGCACCCGTTGTAGATGGACTTAGAGCTTATCACACCCGATCATCACGTGGTGTCTTGGCACGACGAACTTTGGCAATGGTGCATACTCAGGGAGAACACTTTTATCTTGAAATATAGTGAGAGATCATCTTATAATGCTACCGTCAATCAAAGCAAAATAAGATTCATAAAAGATAAACATCACATGCAATCAATATAAGTGATATGATATGTCCATCATCATCTCGTGCTTGTGATCTCCATCTCCGAAGCACCGTCATGATCACCATCGTCACCGGCGCGACACCTTGATCTCCATCGTAGCATCATTGTTGTCTCGCCAACTATTGCTTATACGACTATCGCTGCCGGGGCTGCTGATCCACGGGCACCTATGGGACCGGCGGACCGGGTCCCTTTTGGTTCGGCGGGGGGCGGAGGTCGCGCAAAGAGCGGATCGAGGCGAAGCGCGCGGGCGGTTTGGTCGTGCGAGGAGTAAATCAAAGCGAAGCACGCGAGCGATTTACCCAGGTTCGGGCCGCACGGATGCGTAAAACCCTACTCCTGCTTTGTGGATTGGTATTGATTTCTAGCTCGGGAGCGAGATCGAGCGTGAGTGTGTGGAATTGCTGAACCCCTCTCTACGTTGCCCCGGGCCTCCTTTTATATGCTCAAGGGGTTACCGACATAGGGCAACGGAGGGCAAAAGTGGAAAGGGTGCCGTGGGTAGGCACAGCTAGGTGCAGTAGTAGGCATAGCTAGCGGCTACAGTGTTATCATACCTAACCCTGACGGCAGAGGACAAGGGCATTAAATGCCCGTCTGTGTCGCCTAGACAGCACCGAAAGGGACCGCTAGGGACGCCACGGTCTTGCCACGATGGTTGTCTTGTCAGCGCCTGCATGCCACCGCACGCCCCTAGCTGCACAGCCTCCTGCCACGTGCGCTTGGGAGGGGCCCCGGAGCGACACGTGGGTGGATGTGCTGGAGCGCGGGCGTGGAGTGGGGGCTTGCTGCGGCAAGCGCCTCGCCGCGGCCGCCGACTCGTCGCTTCCGGGAGCTTGTCGCTCATCGGGCCTTGCCGGGGCGCGTAGCGCGCCGCGGCAAGTTCCTTGGAATGCCTTGGATGGCCTTCCCGGCAAGCGCCTCTTGCCGGGGCCTTGGGATGCTTCTGATGGCCTTCCCGGCAAGCTCCTCTTGCCGGGGTCTTGCCTTCTTCCCGGCAAGCTTCTCTTGCCGGGGTCTTGTCTTGAGTACTTTGTTCTTGAATGGTCTTTAAAGGGACCACGGAGGGTCTTGGCGGTCACCTGGCAGGCCTTGTCGCGGGACGCTGCAACTGCCCGTGCACAAGTTCGGGGTACTAAGGGTACCCCTACTTTAGTACACCGACAGGAGCCCCCGGGCCTGGGCCAGACACGGTGCCGAGCGCTGTTGGGCCAGGTCCAAAATAGTGCACGGGCACGCGCGGCCTAGGCTACGCCGAATCTTCCTCCGCTTCCCCCGCGCCCTCCCCCCGAACGGCACGCGTTGAATGCGGCGTCGTGGGAGAGGTCGTGGGGGTTCCTTTTCTCGAAATGTGGAACGTCCGCCCCCTCCCCCCTTATAAGCAGGGGAAACAGGGGCAGTCGGGCCATTCACCCGTTGCCGTTCCCAATCTCAGAAATTTCCGCCGCTCCCTCGCCTCCCCAAAGCTGAGAGAGAGAGAGAGCAGCGCTTCGCCCTCCACCGCCGCCAGCACCACCAACGCCGTCGACCCCCTCCACTGCTTCCACCATGGCTCCGAAAGCCGGCAGGGGAAAGACCGTGAAGACGACCGAGGCGCAGCGGCTCGCGGCGCTGCGGAAGACGCGGGCCGTTTTCCCCCCCAGGCTCGGCGCGAAGGAGCTGAGGGCGGACTATTCTCTGTTCTGGTCGGCGGAGACGCGCGCGCATCCGCGCACAAGGGTTCTCCCCGCCGCCGCCTGTAAGACTGCCCCAAATGGGTACGCCTTCTTTGCGTTGTTCTTCCATTGCGGGCTCTGCTCGCCCTTCTCTGATTTCTTCTGCGACATCATGAACACCTATGGATTCCACCTCCTCGACTTCACCCCCAACGCCGTTCTGACGATGGCAGTTTTCGCGCATCTCTGCGAAAACTTCGTCGGAGTTCTTCCCAACGTAGCCCTCTTCCGCCATTTCTTCACTCCTCGAGTAGAGAGAGGAGAGCCTCTATCCGGCGGGATCGCCTGGATCTCGAGGACCGGCAAGAAGGAGGCCTACCTGGAGGGAGAGTTCCGCGGCAAGTGGGAGGAGTGGAGGGCTGATTGGTGCTGGATTGTCGAGGAGAGTCCGCAGCCTTTCACCGCCCGGCGCCAAACCCCGGTGGCGCGCGGCGACGACTGGAGCGACCTGGCCCCGGAGGACGACAGGCTGGGGATCACCGTCACCAGGATCCTGCGCCTCCGGAATGCCGGGCTCACTGTCGGCGCGGTTGGCGCAGACTTCCTCCGCCGCCGCATCGCCCCCCTGCAAGAGCGGAGGAGGCCAACTTGGGAGTTCAAGAACGCGGCGGACATTATGAGGCTGCGGCCGGGCCTCAACTACAACTTCACAGTTCTGGAGCTCCATGCGATGCTGCAGGAGCTGTTCAGATATGACCCCCAGCATCCCGAGGTGTTCAGGTTGCCGGGGGGCGTCGTGCCTTTGTGCAACAACTCCGCGCTCGACCGCATCCGTGCAATGATGCCGGAATGCGACTCGCACGGGATTGTGCCAACTTCGCAGGAGCCTGCCGACGAGGTCGTGCAGCACTTCTTCGACAACTTGGTGGAAGTGGCAGTTCGTGCCGACGAGAAGGACGGCCTTACCCGCGACACCACCGACGCGGAGATGGCGCGCATCGCCACCAGGCTGGAGGAGGCGGCGGCAGCCGCAGCCGCGGGCGAGTTTGGGTTCACCACCGCGGAAGTAGACGCGACAGAAGTGGCGAGCTGTGGCGAGCAAGGGGAGCCTGCCGGCAAGGAGGGGCTTGCCGGGCAAGATGCCGAGCCGGGCGAGCCTGCCAAAGATACGGGCAGCTCGCGGCAAATCGACTCCTCTTCCTCCTTGCCTCCGGACAGCCCACCAGAAGCAGAGCCCCCAACGCTGCCCAGAAGGCGTCTCCGCAAGGTTGGCGACGTGGCAGAGCGGCAAGCGGGTCAACAGTCACCACGCCGCGTGACGCGCTCGACCGCGGCAAACCCCGTCGCCGTGGGAGCGCCTCATGCTACGACGGCAACTGGAGCGGGGTCTAGCCGGACCACCGCTTCGGTCCCTGCTGCTTCCCGTGCCGCGCCGACTGTCGGGGCGGGGTCTTCTCAGACCGCCACCATTGCTCCTGCTAAGCGGCCAAGGGAAGCTTCTCCTCCACCTCCTCGCTCTGGGAGCGTGCCGGGCTTCGACTTCTCCGCGCTGAGCTCCGACGAGGAGGATGAAGAAGAGTAAGCTTCTCTTGCTGCACTCGCATTTCTTCAGTTTTTTGCTGTTGTTCTTGTTTCTCAATTGCTTTTCCCTGAACCTGCCCCTTTTTAGGACTCTGGCCCAGAGAGCGGCAAAGAGAGCTAAGGCCCCGGCGGTCATCATCGAGGACGTGCCCACTGCGACAACAGGTGGCGCGCCCGAGACAACCTTGTCGGACCTGGCGACTTTCCTCCATGGCAGCCCCCAGCGTAAGTGTGTGAACTATTTGCCGCGGTGAGGCGCGCATGGGTACTTGTCTTTGCTGATATCTGCTTGTTGACTTGCGTAGGAGCAGAGCAGCCTCACCAGGAGCGTCCGGAGACAGCCCCCGGCATGCCATCTGCTTCAACTACGCCGCCCAGGGGAAATTCTCTGGCAAGAGATTCTCCGGCAAGGGGCGGCTCTCCGGCAAGGGGAAGCTATCCGCCAAGGAACGGCACCAGCATCCCCCCAGCGGCAGAGACCGTGGCCACCGAGCCCAGCACAGGTAATCTTCTTGCTTCGAAACTTCCCTTGGGTTCTTCTTCTGATCTTCTTGAGTTTTTGCTGGATTTTTCTTGACTCTTCCCCCCTTTGCCGGCCATCAGATCCATCCGCTACGGAGCGGATGGAAACAGAGGTCGCCGCCGACGAAGCTGCCGGCGCTGGGGACGTCGCCGGCGCCGAGGCCACCAAGGCCAGCGCCGCGGCGGCTGGCGAGGGATCTGGCGATCGTACTGACGGCCCAGAGGCCGCAGGAGCGCCAGGCGCTGCACCGACCGCCGACCCGCCCGCTGGGGCCGCAGCATCAAGCACCGAGGAGCCCCAGCCGGGCGTTTACTTGAAAGCCGGCGAGGGCGTCTTCATCAACCTCCCCTGGGCGTCAAGCTCCAGGGCACCGGTCGAGGGGGAGGCCTTCGACGGGGAAGTGCTTGCCTCCGTGGGTCTGAAGCTGGTCGATGCGCCGAGCAGCAGCAGCAACGAGCCCGAAGAGGAGCGTCTGCTGTGTAGGTTGATGTCGCTCTACCGCGCGCGACAAGCCAAGCTGGAATCCGCGAGGCGCTTGTCGCGAAGGCGGGAGCAGACATTGAGAAGCGCATAGACGAGCTTGGGGGTTTCCACCGGGAAGCTCTCCGATCCCTGGCGGAGGAGCGGGAGCAGCTCGCCGAAGCGAAGGGGGGGCGGCAGGACGTCAGCACGCTGTCGAGGGCACCACGCCCTCGTACTCCGACCTGACGGCCTTGTCGCCAGCCCTCTTCCCCTTCCGCGGCCTCCCTACGCCAGCCGCCCAAGGAGACGCCCCCGAGGAGTTCAAGAAGCCGGCGCCGCGGATGATAGGGTCACCGGTGCCGCACGAGAAGAGGTGCGCTACCGTTGAAGACGCACCATCGAGCTCCGGGAGGACCAAGTCCGGCAAGAGCTCTGATGCCCACTCCGGCAAGCGCACCTCTTCGGAGTGCTGCGCTGCCGTCGAGGACGCACCATCGAGCTCCACCGGCAAGAAGACCAAGTCCGGAAAAAGCTCTGGTGCCCACTCCAGCAAGCGCGCCTCTTCGGAGTGCTGTGCTGCCGTCGAGGACGTACCATCGAGCTTCACCGGCAAGCACAAGAAGACAATGGCGGCTCCGCCAGAGACGAAGAAGGTGTCCGCCAAGGAGGATGGCGCTGGTGGTACCTTCACCATCAGTGCCACGCTTGACCCTAAATAGGAAAGCGCGCTCGTTGCTTTCCTGCGGGCGAACGTCGACGTGTTTGCATGGCAACCGTCTGACATCCCCGGTGTTCCCAGGAAAGTGATTGAGCACCACCTTGCCGTCTGTCCTCATGCGCGGCCCGTCAAGCAGAAAGTCCGGAAGCAGGCGGTGGAGCGCCAAGAATTCATTGCGGAGGAAATCAAGAAACTGGAAGCAGCAGGCCTCGTCAGAGGAGTGCTCCATCCCACGTGGTTGGCCAATCCTGTAGTCGTGTGCAAGGCAAACGGGAAATGGAGGCTTTGCATCGATTTCACCGATGTTAACAAAGCTTGTCCCAAAGAGCCATTTCCTTTGCCGCGCATTGACCAGATTGTTGACTCCACAGCTGGATGTGATTTGCTTTCGTTTCTTGATGCGTACTCCGGGTATCATCAGATCTTCATGGCAGAGGAGGATGAAGAGAAGACCGCATTTATTACTCCATGTGGCACGTACTGTTTCGTACGGATGCCTTTCGGATTAAAAAATGCTGGTTCGACATTTGCAAGAGTAGTCCATTTTGCTCTTGAGCCACAAATACACAGAAATGTGGAAGCCTACATGGATGATATAGTGGTCAAGAGCAAGGACAGAGCAACCCTGATCCAAGACTTGGACGAGACTTTTGCAAATCTGCGCAAGATCAGCCTCAAGCTCAACCCAGAGAAGTGTGTGTTTGGAGTTCCCTCCGGCAAGCTTCTCGGGTTCTTCGTGTCTCAGCGGGGGATTGAAGCCAATCCTGACAAGATCAAGGCCATTGAGCAGATTGAAGCACCGAAGCGCTTCAAGGATGTACAGAAACTTGCCGGTTGCGTGGCTGCTCTCAGAAGGTTCATCTCTCGGTCTGCTGAGCGTGCCCTGCCATTTTTCAAATCATTGAAAAAGGCAGGTCCAATGAAATGGACTCCGGAAGCGGAGGCTGCGCTGCAAGACCTGAAGAGATACCTGTCCTCCCCTCCAATACTTGTCGCACCTAAACCGCAAGAGAAGTTGCTGCTGTACATAGCGGCAACCAATCAAGTGGTTAGTGCTGCGTTAGTGGCAGAGAGGGAGGCGGATGATGAGCCAGCAACCGCGGCAAGCGCATCCAGCGACAAGCAGGGGGCTTCCCCGACAAGCTCTGGTCCCGACAAAGATGAACCCGCGCTGATACACGAGGAGATACGGAAGAAAATGGTGCAGCGCCCAGTTTACTTTGTCAGTTCCCTCTTGCAGGGGGCTAGGTCAAGGTACTCTGGTGTGCAGAAACTGCTTTTCGGCCTTCTCATGGCCTCGAGAAAGCTGCGCCATTACTTCCAAGCACATGAGATCACAGTGGTCACTCGCTTTCCGCTGAAGAGGATACTGCAGAATCCAGAAGCGACAGGCAGGATTGCTGAGTGGGCACTGGAACTGTCAAGCTTTGGTCTCAAGTTTGAAAGCACTTCAACTATCCAGAGCAGAGCATTGGCAGAATTCATAGCGGAATGGACGCCAACTCCGGACGAAGAAATTCCGGAGACGAGCATCCCTGACAAAGAAGCGAGCAAAGAGTGGCTGATGTACTTTGATGGCGCCTTCTCGCTACAAGGCGCCGGCGCTGGTGTGCTGCTTATCGCGCCCACCGGAGAGCACCTCAAGTACATAGTCCAGATGCACTTTCCCAAGGAGCAAGCAACAAACAATACTGCAGAGTATGAGGGATTGCTTGCCGGTCTCAGGATCGCGGCAGACCTTGGGATTAAGAAGCTCATTGTCAGGGGTGACTCACAGCTTGTCGTCCGCCAAGTAAACAAGAATTATCAGAGTCCGTTGATGGAAGCTTACGTCGACGAAGTGAGAAATCTAGAAGAGCGCTTTGACGGCCTACAAATGGAGCACGTTCCGAGAACTCAGAACGCCATTGCAGATGGCCTGTCGAAATGCGCCGCACTTAAGTTACCTATGGAACCAGGGACCTTTGTGCTCAAGCTGACTCAACCATCCGTGACACCATCAACTAGACAAAGCAAGAAGAGGAAGTTGATTCCTAGTGACTACCTACCGGCAGAGCTTCCCGAAGCCGCCGCCAAGAAGGTCCCCAAGATCAACACCGAAGGCGCTGAGGAGTAGTCTGCTCCGGCAAGCCCTAGGGCTTGTTCCGTTGAAGCAAAAGCTCCCGGCAAGCTTGTCGCGGAATGTCACGCTCCGGCAGAGACACAGCTTCTCGCTGTAGAAGCAGATATTCCCGCAGCAACCTCCAAGATCAACGCCAAGAGCGCCGGGGAGCCAGATGCTCCGGCAAGCCCTAGGGTTTGTTCCGTTGAAGCTGAAGCTCCCGGCAAGCTTGACGCGGAACGTCAAGCTCCGGCAAAGACACAGCTTCTCGCCGTAGAAGCAGATGTTCCCGCGGCAGCAGAGTCGCCTTTAGTCCTTGTTGTCGAGCCACAGGCTCCAACATGGGCGCAGCAGATTGTCCGTTTCCTTCAGACAGGAGAACTTCCCGAAGAGCAAGAAGAAGCCGAAAGAGTAGCCTGGCAGTCAAGTATGTACCAGTTCGTCGACAAGACGCTGTACAGAAGAAGACTCAACAGTGTGAAATTGAGGTGCATTCCCCGGGAAGACGGACAGAAGCTGTTGGCAGAGATACACGGAGGCATATGTGGTCACCACATTGGCGCAAGAGCACTCGTCGGCAAAGCATTCCGGCAAGGTTTCTTCTGGCCAACAGCCCTCCAGGATGCAACTACACAAGTAACCAAGTGTGAAGCGTGCCAGTTCCATTCCAAGCAGATACACCAGCCAGCTCAAGCTCTCCAGACGATCCCTTTATCCTGGCCATTTTCGTCTGGGGGCTCAACATCCTCGGCCCCTTCCCCCGAGCTGTCGGGGGCTTTGAGTACTTGTACGTCGCAATCGACAAGTTCACAAAGTGGCCGGAAGTGGAACCAGTGAGGAAGGTGACCGCACAGTCAGCCGTCAAGTTCTTCAGGTCGATTGTCTGCCGCTTCGGGATCCCTAACCGGATAATCACCGAGAACGGCACACAGTTCACGAGCCACGCCTTCATGTAGTACGTCCAAGATCTCGGCACCAAGGTCTGCTTCGCTTCTGTTGCTCACCTAAAAAGCAACGGTCAAGCGGAAAGGGCAAACACCAAGGTGCTGCGCGGGCTCAAGACCAGAACTTTCGACAGGCTGCACAAGTGTGGAAGAAACTGGATCGAGGAGCTACCGGTGGTTCTTTGGTCGATTAGAACGACGCCAAATCGAGCCACTGGACAGACACCCTTTGCTCTAGTCTATGGAGCAGAGGCAGTTACCCCCACGGAACTCGTATACGGGTCACCTCGAGTGCTCGCTTACGATGAGCTTGAGCAAGAGCGGCTGCGGCAAGATGACGCGCTGCTCCTTGAGGAAGATCGTCTCCAGGCTGCTGTGCGAGCTGCTCGCTACCAGCAAGCTCTGCGCCGCTACCACAGCCGCAGAGTCAATGCCAGGAGTCTTGAGGAAGGCGACCTTGTTCTTCGGCGCGTTCAGTCAGCCAAGAATTCCAACAAGTTGACGCCGAAGTGGGAAGGCCCTTACCGGGTGAAACGAGTCACAAGGCCTGGCGCTGTCCACCTTGAGACCGAAGATGGCATTCCAGTGAGCAACTCCTGGAACATCGAGCATCTTTGTAAGTTTTACCCGTAAGGCGCTGTTGTCGGGCCCTGCCCGGCAACCACCTTTCTGTACGAGTCTTGCCGCTATTGCATGTAATCCTCTGTACAGAGCCAGACGCAGACCCTGAGCACCAGAAAATGAAGCGTTGCATACCCCGGGGGCTATAGCATGCATGCTAAGTTGAGTATGAGTCTCGTCCTTGGTTAGGGTCGATAGTCCCTAACAGCGGCTAACCCCTAGCTTAGAGGTCGAGTGTCCGTCCCTTTGCTTTTCCTTCGTTCGCAGGGCTCGCACGTCCTGGCCAGACCACCTGGAGACGAAAAGGAGAAGAAGGGCGCGCCGGCACCTGGGCCCCGGCAAGAACGCCGGGGGCTGCGAATGCCAAGATGTCACCCCCGGCAAGCCAGAGTTGCCGGGGGCTGCGATATCAGATAAGTTTTCCATCCCTCTTCATGCATCCTCTTATGGACTGGGGAATGTGAAACCGCGTTTCTTCCCGTAAACTGCCGTGCTCCCCCGACTCTAGGCCCTAGAGCGCGTTCCCGGGGCCAAGTTTGGTCGTAGCCGCGACAGCAAAGGGATGAAACGAGGAGGCCGCACCTACCTCGTTCCCGCCTCCGTCAATGGCGCCAGAGATGCCGGGGCTGCTGATCCACGGGCACCTATGGGACCGGCGGACCGGGTCCCTTTTGGTTCGGCGGGGGGCGGAGGTCGCGCAAAGAGCAGATCGAGGCGAAGCGCGCGGGCGGTTTGGTCGTGCGAGGAGTAAATCGAAGCGAAGCACGCGAGCGATTTACCCAGGTTCGGGCCGCACGGATGCGTAAAACCCTACTCCTGCTTTGTGGATTGGTATTGATTTCTAGCTCGGGAGCAAGATCGAGCGTGAGTGTGTGGAATTGTTGAACCCCTCTCTACGTTGCCCCGGGCCTCCTTTTATATGCTCAAGGGGTTACCGACATAGGGCAACGGAGGGCAAAAGTGGAAAAGGGTGCTGTGGGTAGGCACAGCTAGGTGCTGTAGTAGGCACAACTAGCGGCTACAGTGTTATCATACCTAACCCTGACGGCAGGGGACAAGGGCATTAAATGCCCGTCGGTGTCGCCTAGACAGCACCGAAAGGGACCGCTAGGGACGCCACCGTCTTGCCATGATGGTTGTCTTGTCAGTGCCTGCGTGCCACCGCACGCCCCTAGCTGCACAGCCTCCTGCCACGTGCGCTTGGGAGGGGCCCTGGAGCGACACGTGGGTGGATGTGCTGGAGCGCGGGCGTGGAGTGGGGGCTTGCCGCGGCAAGCGCCTTGCTGCGGCCGCCGACTCGTCGCTTCCGGGAGCTTGTCGCTCACCGGGCCTTGTCGGGGCGTGTAGCGCGCCGCGGCAAGTTCCTTGGAATGCCTTGGATGGCCTTCTCGGCAAGCGCCTCTTGCCGGGGCCTTGGGATGCTTCTGATGGCCTTCCCGGCAAGCTCCTCTTGCCGGGGTCTTGCCTTCTTCCCGGCAAGCTCCTCTTGCCGGGGTCTTGTCTTGAGTACTTTGTTCTTGAATGGTCTTCAAAGGGACCACGGAGGGTCTTGGCGGTGACCTGGCAGGCCTTGCCGCGGGACGCTGCGACTGCCCGTGCACAAGTTCGGGGTACTAAGGGTACCCCTACTTTAGTACACCGACAGGAGCCCCCGGGCCTGGGCCAGACACGGTGCCGAGCGCTGTTGGGTCAGGCCCAAAACAGTGCACGGGCACGCGCGGCCTAGGTCATGCCGCACGTCCCTCCGCTTCCATCGCGCACGCCCGGAACGGCACGCGTCAAACGCGGCGTCGTGGGTGACGTGGGCGGCGCGGGCGCGCGGGGCTGAGCCCCACGAGCGTGCGTCAAGCCATGATGAAGGGGAACAGCCCACGCCCTCTTCTCCAAGCGGAGATAGGCGTGGGGGCGTGGCGCATTTACTGGACGGGGCCGGCGTGCGGTTTTCGAAGCGCCCACTCCCCGAGATTACGGGGTAGGGCGAGGCCGCCCCATCCGTCGCCTCAGTTCTGCATCTCCGCCACGCGGCTCCCATGCACTTGGGATCGCGGACGGCGGGAGCGGGAACCTGGGCCGTTGCGAGCAGAGGGGGCGGGTCGGCCCGCCTCCCTGCTCTTCCCGTGCCTTGATTCGCCGAGCGGGGCGGCTGGGCTCCCACTTCGCTCCTTTATAAGGAGCGGGAAGGGAGCACCGAAGCCTGCACCCTCTCGTCTCCTCCTTTCTTCAGCTTCTCCTCCCCTTTCTCTCATTCGCCATGGAGAAAGGGAATCCTGGGCCTTCATCGGTGGCGGCGAGGGTCGCCGCCAGACAGCGCACCATCCCCTCTTCCTCGCTCATGGTGGCAGAGCCATCCATAAGGGGAAGAGGGAGGGGGCGAGGTCGTGGACGAGGTCGAGGACGAGGTCGAGGCGCTCGGGGGAGAGGCGGACGGGGCGACGCGCCAGCTTCGCCCCCGCCGGCGGCCCGTCCCCCCGCGGCGGTCCATATAGGGGACAACCCTTGCGAGTTCTTCGTCAAGCTGCGCCGGGCGCCTCGTCGTCGCCTCCGGCTTCCAGCTCCGTTCGCGAGCGTGATGGAGTCGGACCCGCCCGAAACTCTGAGATTACACACGAGGGGCTGTGGGATCAGCGGCACGCGAGTCCGCGTGGTGTTCCCAGCCCCTAGTGTGATGTATCTCGATCGAGGGTGGAAGACGTTCACCCGCATTCACAGCCTGATGGAGGGGTTCACCCTCCATTTTAAGCTGATGGAGGGCGATCTCCTCTCTGTCAAGGTCTTCGGGTGCTTCGGCACCCGGGCGAAGTGCTGCGTGGACAGCTCCTCCGATAGCGAAGGCTCCTCCTCGAGCGAGAGTGACGAGGAGGAGAGTGGCAGTGATGGTGAGGGTGGCGGGCGGCAGGACGGCGGCTCCGACTAGGTGTCGGGCGCCGTCTCGTGCGGCATCGGCGACCCTATCATCCGCGGCGCCGGCTTCTTGAACTCCCCGGGGCGTCTCCTTGGGCGGCTGGCGTAGGGAGGCCGCGGAAGGGGAAGAGGGCTGGCGACAAGGCCGTCAAGTCGGAGTACGAGGGCGTGGTGCCCTCGACAGCGTGCTGACGTCCTGCCGCCCCTCCTTCGCACCCTTCTCCCGGCGTCGCCATCACCGTCCGGCCCCCGGGATGTTCTCTTGGTGTCTTCTGGCACCTGTAGCTGGCCTTGGCGCCCCTTTCCCCTTTTCGCCTCCTTGACCTACCTCCTGAAGAGAGGGACAGGAAAGGGATTACGGGCACCTTATCTTTTTAATTGTAAGCCTTCGGGCCTTAGCTGTATCTAAAACGTGTAATCCTCTCTTTCATGTTTTTCATCCTCTATGGACTGTACCTGTATGGGATGTTTTTTAATGAAAAGGGGATGTTTGCCGGGTTATTTGCCTCGCGGGTTGAACCCACGCCAAGGAACAACTCCTTAGTATCCTTCGGACAGACATTCCCGGCAACAGGCCCTGCCGCCTTCCCACGTCGCTTCGACCGCTCTCACGCCTTTGACGGAGGCGGGAACGAGGTAGGTGCGGCCTCCTCGTTTCATCCCTTTGCTGTCGCGGCTACGACCAAACTTGGCCCCGGGAACGCGCTCCAGGGCCTAGAGTCGGGGGAGCACGGCAGTTTACGGGAAGAAACGCGGTTTCACATTCCCCAGTCCATAAGAGGATGCATGAAGAGGGATGGAAAACTTATCTGATATCGCAGCCCCCGGCAACTCTGGCTTGCCGGGGGTGACATCTTGGCATTCGCAGCCCCCGGCGTTCTTGCCGGGGCCCAGGTGCCGGCGCGCCCTTCTTCTCCTTTTCGTCTCCAGGTGGTCTGGCCAGGACGTGCGAGCCCTGCGAACGAAGGAAAAGCAAAGGGACGGACACTCGACCTCTAAGCTAGGGGTTAGCCGCTGTTAGGGACTATCGACCCTAACCAAGGACGAGACTCAGACTCAACCTAGCATGCATGCTATAGCCCCCGGGGTATGCAGCGCTTCATTTTCTGGTGCTCAGGGTCTGCGCCTGGCTCTGTATAGAGGATTACATGCAACAGCGGCAAGACTCGTACAGAAAGGTGGTTGCCGGGCAGGGCCCGACAACCGCGCCTTACGGGTAAAACTTACGAAGATGCTCGATGTTCCAGGAGTTGCTCACTGGAATGCCATCTTCGGTCTCAAGGCGGACAGCTCCAGGCCTTGTGACTCGTTTCACCCGGTAAGGGCCTTCCCACTTCGGCGTCAACTTGTTGGAATTCTTGGCCGACTGAACGCGCCGAAGAACAAGGTCGCCTTCCTCGAGACTCCTGGCATTGACTCTGCGGCTGTGGTAGCGGCGCAGAGCTTGCTGGTAGCGAGCAGCTCGCACAGCAGCCTGGAGACGATCTTCCTCAAGGAGCAGCGCGTCATCTTGCCGCAGCCGCTCTTGCTCAAGCTCATCGTAAGCGAGCACTCGAAGTGACCCGTATACGAGTTCTGTGGGGGTAACTGCCTCTGCTCCATAGACTAGAGCAAAGGGTGTCTGTCCAGTGGCTCGATTTGGCGTCGTTCTGATCGACCAAAGAACCACCGGTAGCTCCTCGATCCAGTTTCTTCCACACTTGTGCAGCCTGTCGAAAGTTCTGGTCTTGAGCCCGCGCAGCACCTCGGCGTTTGCCCTTTCCGCTTGACCGTTGCTTTTTGGGTGAGCAACAGAAGCGAAGCAGACCTTGGTGCCGAGATCTTGGACGTACTGCATGAAGGCGTGGCTCGTGAACTGTGTGCCGTTGTCGGTGATTATCCGGTTAGGGATCCCGAGGCGGCAGACAATCGACCTGAAGAACTTGATGGCTGACTGTGCGGTCACCTTCCTCACTGGTTCCACTTCCGCCCACTTTGTGAACTTGTCGGCGGACCGGGTCCCTTTTGGTTCGGCGGGGGGCGGAGGTCGCGCAAAGAGCAGATCGAGGCGAAGCGCGCGGGCGGTTTGGTCGTGCGAGGAGTAAATCAAAGCGAAGCACGCGAGCGATTTACCCAGGTTCGGGCCGCGCGGATGCGTAAAACCCTACTCCTGCTTTGTGGATTGGTATTGATTTCTAGCTCGGGAGCGAGATCGAGCGTGAGTGTGTGGAATTGCTGAACCCCTCTCTACGTTGCCCCGGGCCTCCTTTTATATGCTCAAGGGGTTACCGACATAGGGCAACGGAGGGCAAAAGTGGAAAGGGTGCCGTGGGTAGGCACAGCTAGGTGCAGTAGTAGGCACAGCTAGCGGCTACAGTGTTATCATACCTAACCCTGACGGCAGGGGACAAGGGCATTAAATGCCCGTCTGTGTCGCCTAGACAGCCCCGAAAGGGACCGCTAGGGACGCCACCGTCTTGCCACGATGGTTGTCTTGTCAGCGCCTGCGTGCCACCGCACGCCCCTAGCTGCACAGCCTCCTGCCTCGTGCGCTTGGGAGGGGCCCCGGAGCGACACGTGGGTGGATGTGCTGGAGCGCGGGCGTGGAGTGGGGGCTTGCCGTGGCAAGCGCCTCGCCGCGGCCGCCGAGTCATCGCTTCCGGGAGCTTGTCGCTCATCGGGCCCTGCCGGGGCGCGTAGCGCGCCGCGGCAAGTTCCTTGGAATGCCTTGGATGGCCTTCCCAGCAAGCGCCTCTTGCCGGGGCCTTGGGATGCTTCTTATGGCCTTCCCGGCAAGCTCCTCTTGCCGGGGTCTTGCCTTCTTCCCGGCAAGCTTCTCTTGCCGGGGTCTTGTCTTGAGTACTTTGTTCTTGAATGGTCTTCAAAGGGACCACGGAGGGTCTTGGCGGTCACCTGGCAGGCCTTGTCGCGGGACGCTGCAACTGCCCGTGCACAAGTTCGGGGTACTAAGGGTACCCCTACTTTAGTACACCGACAATCGCTACCGCTTAGTGATAAAGTAAAGCAATTACAGGGCGATTGCATTGCATACAATACAGCGACAACCATATGACCGAGGTGGATTATGGTGGAGTGGGCACCGCACATGGCTGGGAGAGATCTTTGTGATCAACTTGTCTGTCTAGAGGTGCCCCCTGCCCCTGTATATAAAGGAGCAAGGGGGAGGCCAGCCGGCCCTTGTTGGTGCACCAGGAGGAGGAATCCTCCTCCTAGTAGGAGTAGGATTCCCCTCTTTCCTACTCCTACTAGGAGGGGGAAAGGAAGGGAGAGAAAGAGAAGGAAAGGGGGGCACCGCCCCCCCTCTCCTAGTCCAATTCGTACAGAGGGGAGGGGGCGCACTTCCTGCCCTAGGCCGGCCCCTCTCTCTTTCCCTTATGGCCCAACAAGGCCCATTAGCCCCCGGGGGGTTCCGGTAACCCCTCTGGTACTCCAGTAAAATCCCGATTTTACTCGGAACTCTTCCGATGTCCAAATGTAGGCTTCCAATATATCAATCTTCATGTATCGACCATTTCGAGACTCCTCGTCATGTTCGTGATCATATCCAGGACTCCGAACTACCTTCAGTACATCAAAACATATAAACTCATAAAACTGATCGTTACGGAACTTTAAGCGTGCGGACCCTACGGGTTCGAGAAATATGTAGACATGACCGTGACATGTCTCTGGTCAATAACCAATAGCAGAACCTGGATGCTAATATTGGTTCCTACATATTCTACAAAGATCTTTATCGGTCAAACCGCATAACACTATACGTTGTTCTCTTTGTTATCGGTATGTTACTTGCCCGAGATTCGATCGTAGGTATCCCAATACCTAGTTCAATCTCGTTACTGGCAAGTCTCTTTACTCGTTTCGTAATGCACTATCCCGCAACTAACTCATTAGTTGCATTGCTTGCAAGGCTTATAGTGATGTGCATTACCGAGAGGGCCCAGAGATACCTCTCCGACAATCGGAGTGACAAATCCTAATCTTGATCTATGCCAACTCAACAAGTACCATTGGAGACACCTGTAGAGCACCTTTATAATCACCCAGTTACGTTGTGACATTTGGTAGCACACAAAGTGTTCCTCCGGTATTCGGGAGTTGCATAATCTCATAGTCATAAGAACATGTATAAGTCATGAAGAAAGCTATAGCAGTAAACAAAAATGATCAAGTGCTAAGATAACGGAATGGGTCAAGTCAATCACAGCATTCTCCTAATGATGTGATCCCATTGATCAAATAACAACTCATGTCTATGGTTTGGAAACTTAACCATCTTTGATCAATGAGCTAGTCAAGTAGAGGCATACTAGTGACACTATGTTTGTCCATGTATTCACACATGTATTATGTTTTCGGTTAATACAACTCTAGCATGAATAATAAACATTTATCATGAAATAAGGAAATAAATAATAACTTTATTATTGCCTCTAGGGCATATTTCCTTCATCCATATACCTCGAAAACATCCAAGAGCACCACGAAACCTTATTTCCACCGCCGCAACCTTCTGTACCCAAGAGATCCCATCTTGGGCCTTTTCTGGAGCTCCACCGGAGGGGCAATCAATTACGGAGGGATTCTACATCAACACCATAGCCTCTCCGATGATGTTGGAGTAGTTTACCACAGACCTTTGGGTCCATAGTTATTAGCTAGATGGCTTATTCTCTATCTTTGAATCTCAATACAATGTTCTCCTCGATCTTCTTGGAGATCTATTTGATATAACTCTTTTTGCGGTGTGTTTGTTGATATCCGATGAATTTTGGGTTTATGATCAAGTTTATCTATGAACAATATTTGATTCTTCTCTGAAATCTTTTATGTATGATTGGTTATCTTTGCAAGTCTCTTCGAATTATCAGTTTGGTTTGGCCTACTAGATTGATCTTTCTTGCAATGGGAGAAGTGCTTAGCTTTGGGTTCAATATTGCGGTGTCCTTTCCCAGTGACAGCAGGGGCAGCAAGGCACGTATTGTATTGTTGCCACTGAGGATAAAAAGATGGGGTTTATATCATATTGCTTGAGTTTATCCCTCTACATCATGTCATCTTGCCTAATGCGTTACTCTGTTCTTATGAACTTAATACTCTAGATGCATGCTGGATAGTGGTCAATGTGTGGAGTAATAGTAGTAGATGCAGAATCGTTTCGGTCTACTTGTCGTGGACGTGATGCCTATATACATGATCATGCCTAGATATTCTCATAATTATGCACTTTTCTATCAATTGCTCGACAGTAATTTGTTCACCCACCGTAATAATTATGCTATCTATAGAGAAGCCTCTAGTGAAACCTATGGCCCCCGGGTCTATCTTTTATTATATAAGTTTCCAATTTACTTTGCAATCTTTACTTTCAATCTATATCATAAAAATACCAACAAAAATTATCTTATTATCTCTATGAGATCTCACTCTCGTAAGTAGCTGTGAAGGGATTGACAACCCCTTTATCACGTTGGTTGCGAGGTTCTTATTTATTTGTGTAGGTACGAGGGACTTGTGTGTAGTCTCCTACTGGATTGATACCTTGGTTCTCAAAAACTGAGGGAAATACTTACGCTACTTTGCTGCATCACCCTTTCCTCTTCAAGTGAAAACCAATGCAGTGTTCAAGAGGTAGCAGGGGGCGCGCCCTCCACCTTTCCCTTCCTCTCCCCTTTTCCACTAAGGCCCATATACTCCCGGGGGGTTCCCGTAACCCCCCGGTACTCCGGTAAATGCCCGAACTCACCCGGAACCATTCCGATGTCCAAACATAGGCTTCCAATATATCGATCTTTATGTCTCGACCATTCCGAGACTCCTCGTCATGTCCGTGATCATATCCGGGACTCTGAACTACCTTCGGTACATCAAAACACATAAACTCATAATACTGATCGTCACCGAACGTTAAGCGTGCGGACCCTACGGGTTCGAGAACTATGTAGACATGACCGAGACTCATCTCCGGTCAATAACCAATAGCGGAACCCGGATGCTCATATTGGTTCCTACATATTCTATTAAGATCTTTATCGGTCAAACCGCATAACAACATACGTTGTTCCCTTTGTCATTGGTATGTTACTTGCCCGAGATTCGATCGTCGGTATCTCAATACCTAGTTCAATCTTGTTACCGGCAAGTCTCTTTACTTGTTCCGTAATGCTACATCCAGTAACTAACTCATTAGTTAGCTTGGTTGCAAGGCTTATAGTGATGTGCATTACCAAGAGGGCCCAGAGATACCTCTCCGATACACGGAGGAAAAAAAATCCTAATCTCAATCTGTGCCAACTCAACAAACACCATCGGGGACACCTGTAGAGAATCTTTATAGTCACCCACTTACGTTCTGACATTTGATAGCACAGTAAGTGTTCCTCCGGTATTCGGGAGTTGCATAATCTCATAGTCATAGGAACATGTATAAGTTATGGAGAAAGCAATAGTAGTAAACTAAACAGTCAAAGTGCTAAGCTAATGGATGGGTCAAGTCAATCACACCATTCTCTAATGATGTGATCCCGTTTATCAAATGACAACTCTTTGTCCATGTCTAGGAAACTTAACCTTCTTTGATCAACGAGCTAGTCAAGTAGAGACATACTAGTGACACTCTGTTTGTCTATGTATTCACACATGTACTAATTTTCTGGTTAATACAATTCTAGCATGAATAATAAACATTTATCATCATATAAGGAAATATAAATAACAACTTTATTATTGCCTCTAGGGCATATTTCCTTCAACTGGTTCGATAACCTTGGTTTCATATATGAGGGAAATACCTATCACCGCTATGCTGCATCATCCCTTCCTCTTTGGGGAAATACTGACGTAGCTTCAAGCGACATCACAGGCTCAGAAACAACATTCGCCTACATTTTGTGTTGTTGATCAACAACACACCCTTACACAAGAGCAAGTTCACAACCTTGTTTCCAAGTGTATACTGCCAAGACCGCTGCCAAGCATAATTGCACAAACCAAGTCAACGGGTGATGCACCTAAGGATGTCCAAGGATAGGACAACAATGTGCATCCCATTTGTCGTGGGATTGTCATGGCAGATGTCCTAGTGTGAGGACTTAGTCATGGAGCCATCGCAATGTAGTTAGCTTAAAGGGGTTAAAGCGGACAAAGGACACAAGGAATTATACTAGTTCGGCCCCTTGCGTGAGGGTTAAGCCTACACCAGTTATGATGGGATTGCTAGGGTTTGATGACCAGGGAGCGAATCCGCTTTGCCTGGCTCTCGAGTTGTCGTTTCTTGTCCTTAAACCATCACCGGGTCGTCCCTTTATATACACAGGTTGACGCCTGGTGGTTTACAGAATCCCGACCAGCTCATAAACGTGTCCGGCTCGGTTTCTATCCTTTCATATCTTACAACACAAGTTACACACCTTATGGCGGTTTATATCTACGGGTTCTAACCCGCCTTTGGGCCCTGGGCCTTTAAATTTCTTATAGTAAAGCGCCATGCTCCTTGTCTTCATGGGCTTCAATATGAATAACTCCTTATGGGTATAACCCGGCCCCTCCTGGATGGTTTATACTCAGTAGTTATATCTCCAACATTAGGCCCCAGATTGATTTGAACCTGTTCATGTCAATCTTCAACACTTAAGAAAATCTTCCTCTTCAGCCTTCGAGTAAACCTTGTAATCCGCCATGACGTCATCTTCCAGGATTATAATAAACCGCCATGGCGTCACCTGTTCATTAAAAAACCGTATATACCTTACTTTTATTAATGAGCCTCCGAAAATCGAGGCGATAGCTCTAGGACATATCCATTTTTTGGGCTCCTCGATTCCCGCACCTGTCGCTTATCCTTCGTCTTATAAATAGGGTCGAGGGTCCCTTTCCTTTTCTCCCCTCGCCTCAGCACTCGAGCACTGCGGCCTCCCTCGACCTTCACCTCTGCCCCGACCTTGGCCGCTGCATCACCCTGATCATACCAGAAAATCGCAGCGCCTCTCCGCTGTTCAACAGTTTCGGTGAGTGCTTCTTCTTTCCTCCATGGATCCATTTAGGGTTCGCACGGGCTCATGGAAGATTCATAGTGTTCTTTCCCTGTTCTTCACTAAGGCTTATAGGATAGATTCAAACCTGATATACTCTTATGCGGTAGCAATGATGACCCTTCCTTTGCCATCAAATCTTCTCTTTTGTGTATAAAAACCCGATCTGGAACTTTCATGAACTGCTAAGCACTAACCTTTAGGTCTAAATATTTTCTTTTCCTGACATGCGGTAGATCTGAAATCCTAATGTGAAACTTGTTCTTCCTCACTTAGTCATTTTTCAGCTTCAGATCTATACTCTCATTGCCCAGGTAGGCGGTTTATCCTTTAGAAATGACCTGCCATATACCATTAGTCCCCTTGTAAACCGCCAATTGCTTTATCATTTGTAATAGCATCAACTTCCGATTTAATAATTTTGCATGCCTGAATACCTTTTTGTCTCTTAACCTGCAACGCCTTATACTTGTCAACCATGAATCTTAAACCGGCACACACCTTCCTTCAGGTTGCCTAAGAAATGGCCAAGACCTTCTATGCTTGTAACTGGGTTCCATCCTGGATTAAGGAAGAAGATCTGAAAGGATGTGTTATCACTGGCGCTTTACCAAAGCAGAGTGAAATCCACTGGCAAGCCCCTGGTCTGGAAAATCCTCGTACACCCAAGGATGGCGAGATAGTTGTGTTTTTTGATCATCTAAGCCATGGTTTTAAACCTCCCGGGTCAAAAAAATTCGTGATGTGCTTGCTAGCTTCCAGATCCACCCTCAAGATATTGGACCTAACTCGGTATCCAGCATTTGTAATTTTCATGTGTTTTGTGAGGCTTATCTGCAAGAAGAACCGACTGTTGAACTGTTTAGGGACTTTTTCTATCTAAACCGCTGCACCGAATTTGTAGATGGACCCAATACTGAACTTGGCGGCGTTTGAATTCAAAAGAGGAAAGACATCAGCTTCCCTCACGCCAAGCATCACAGTCATCCTAAGGATTGGAACCAGACTTGGTTCTATTGCAAAGATACTTCCCTTGAAGATGAGAATCCTCTGCCGGGTTATCGTCCTCACCGGCTTACCAACACACATCCATTTCCGCAAAGGTTGACTGCAATGGAACGGGCCAAATACGCACCACAACTCGCCAAGCCTAGAGCTTTTATGGCTAATGGTTTAACAGGAGTTGACTTTGTTCATTGTTGGATATCTTGGAGTATTTTGCCTTTAAGACGTCGCCCCGGTTTAATGTGCGAGTACACAGGGAACTCAAAAGATCCTCAACGACACACTGACATTCCGTTGACTGATGCTGAAGTCACTGAAGCTATTAAAAAGATATTGGATGAATCGGTGGTTGTCTGCAGCAAAACAAGGCTAAATCCCTTCTGCGTTTTGAATAAACCGCCAACTGTAAGAATTGCCTAACTCCTGTTTGTACCTGATATTCTTAACTGTTTCTTACAACCTTTGTCAATCTTTGGTAGGGTGATGATCCGTTCTGGAAGAAGAAACCTCATGATAAACCAGCAAAGACGCCTCGCCCCAAGACCAAGGTTACTAAAAGACTTGCCAAGAAGAAAACCGCCGAACCCTCCGATTTAAACGTTGATGAAGAGCTGGATAATCCGGGATCAAAGGTAGAACTTGATTCTCTTTGATCTTTTTTCATACACCTCATTGACAATTACTATTATCAGGATGACGCCGAAGCCAGCCATGCTGATGATGTAGAGGTAATTATTCTTTCCTCCGGTTCGGATCATCTGCCAACACGGAAAAACCGTCAAGCAATCCGTAAAGTAAGATTTTCTAACCCTCTAGCTCACTTGGAGCCAAACTTTCTTTTGAAGAAGCAGCAACATGAAGTTCGCCGCACAATGGCCAAGTAGTTACTTCAGCCGGTTTACCGAACACTCCAACCCGGAAACGTAGATCAGAGGTCTCATATATTTCTGATACTTCTTATCCCAAGGCGGGTTATTTCAGGCAACCTCTTAATCTGCCTGACTCAAACTATCAGGGAACACCTCATTCATCATCCGGAGAGTCAACGGCCACACAACTCCCTCCTCTCAAGACTGTTCCTGGGTGAGCACTTTTAAACTTAACTCTTGACGCTTTATACTAGTTTGCTATACTAACCTTTATATCTATTCCTTTCAGGGCCAAGGCCAGAGCCAACAAAAAGGCCAAACTGAATACACCGACTGATGATAATCCGGCGTTTGAACCAGAGAAGACCCCTGAACCACTGGATCAAAATGCTGATTCTAACTTAAATGATTCAGTGCCTCAAGTTCAGGATACTTTTGTTGAACTGGTGGAGACAGATCCGATGAGTCCGGCTGCTGAACCACTGAGCCCAGCGAAAACGGCTGATAAACGCCGAGCCCAGCCAAGACTGCTGAAGATAACACAGATGATATCATGATTACCGATGTTGGCCACACCACCCCTGGCAATCCTATCGCTTTATCAAAGCATAGCGCCAAGGAAGAATTTTCTGCTATGGATAAGGGAAAGTGGAAAATAGATTTATCCAGCTATGCCCACCTCAACGCCCAAGAAATTCATTCCGGCTTCTTGAACCGTCTGTATACCAGCCGCGACTATGAAGCCGGTTTAGTAGGCATGATGAAGGATCGATGTGAGGTAAACACTGTTAACTCTTCATAATTGTCCCTTGTTCAGTCTCTAATATCAACTCCAGCAGCCCCTAAGGGTCGGTTTATGATATCAACATGAACCGGGACTTTGTAATACTTCAACATTGCTTGCGTAGTCCCCAAGGACCGGTTTATCATTTCATGATGAACCGGGACTTTAAAGTATGAATCTTGCAATTTTTGCTTGTGTAGTCCCCAGGGGCCGGTTTACACCTTTAGGATGAATCGGTACCTTTCTGTCATGAAGCTTCCAAAACTCGTGATAACCATCTGTGTAAACCGATTGATGAAGAAAAATCCATAATTTTGACTTGAGAAAATATACATTAGCCCCCAAGTGCCAAGTGTATAACCTATTATGTGCTTCGAACTTCAGATATGTACTACTAACTCGTTACATGTTGCTTACAGGCCAATCTGAGCCAAAAAGAATCTCAAATCGCCGACCTTCAGGAAAATATCAAGTCCCAGCAGGAAGAAACTTCCAAGGCTAAAGAGGAGCTGACTGGCTCTTTAACAGTTATGGAACAGCTAAAAGAAGGTTCTAAAAGTGAACGGGCAGGATGGGACGCTGAAAAAGCAACTGTGCTAAAGCGGGCGGAGGACGCTGAAACAACTCTTAAACCGGTAGTAGAAGAATTGATTGGCTTGAAGTGGAAAATCAATGCCATGATCACTGCTGTGTTTGGTAAGCACCTTTATGATAAGCTTCAACATGTATTATCCCATAAACTTCCGATTTATCAATATGTTCAATGATGCAGGATCTCGCATTACCCACCTGGGCTCTGATATGCAGAAGAAGTTGAAGGTTGCCTATACTCTTATAGAGCAATTATATACCGGCGCACAACGGATCATTCACTACTAGGAAAAGGGCTATAGATGATATGGCCACTAATGGCGCACCAGACATGTGGTGTGCCATTAGTATATACTAATGGCGCACCATGTGTAGGTGCGCCATTAGTGTCCAAATACTAATGGCGCACCACATCCACGGTGCGCCATTAGTAACATTTTTTTTCATTTTTTTTCGAAACTAGTAATGGCGCACCAGTGGATAGTGCGCCATTACTCCACTAGTAAATTTTTTTCAAATTTTTTTTTCAAATTTTTTTCAAAACTAGTAATGGTGCACTAGTGGACAGTGCGCCATTACTAGTTAAAACTAGTAATGGCGCACTGTCAACTGGTGTGCCATTACTAAGTTTTTTTCAAAAAAAATTTAGAATTTGTTTTTTTTTTCAAAACTAGTAATGGCGCACCGTGGGTGTGGTGCGCCATTACTAACTCGGCCCAAAACTTCCACCGAATGCACCCCCCCGTGGACCGCCTTTTCAGTTTAAAAAAAATAAAAGAAATTGATGGAAATGTCAAAAAATAAAACAAAATAAGTTTCCCATGTGATATGTGGTCTAGTTGTTGGGAAAATTTACAAATATGAATTTCGACTTTATTTGCAAAATCTCTCTGGAATTTGTAAAATGGGCATAACTTTTGCATACGAACTCGGATTAAAAAGTTTTCTATACGAAAAATCATCTACTCGCAAAGTTACAGACAAATTTAACCGGGGGAACCCCGTTAAACATGTTCAAAATCCCCAAAAACCTAACAGAAAAAAGTTACGGGGCTTTTAAGATCCGGAGGCAAAAAAATTCAAAAAATTTCAATCTTACTAGTGGCGCACCGTATGCTAGGTGCGCCACTAGTAACAAAAAAAATTGGTTTCGAAAAAAAAATTGAATTATTTTTCAAAATATGATACGTAATATTACTGGGAAGTTTGAAATATTTTTTCAAAATTTCATCATACCATGATCTAAGTCCTAGACATCAGCAAGGTTTAATAGGATTGATATGATAGATATATCAACAAGTGCCTGTGAAGTGAGGTGGTGCTGGGGTTGGATAGAACTATGAAGTTAAGCATGCTCGGGCTGGAGTAGTGTGAGGATGGTTGACCTTCTGGGAAGTTTGACCACAAAGTGCGATTTGACCTGAGATTAAGCATATTGACCCGAGATTAAGCCATAGTGACCCGAGATTAAGCCTGTAGTGCGCCATTAGTAGCGAAAACAGGTGCGCCACTAGCAGTCCTTTTTCTAGTAGTGATTTGCACTGCTACTCATAATAAACCGCCCCAACCTTGATCGAAGAAACATTGGAGAAGCTGTCCATGCTGCCTGCCCAGTTGGACGAGTTAAAAAGATCAGCTGCAACGGCAGGTGCTCTGACTGCGCTAATCTGGGCTAAAGCCTGGATACCAGATCCTGACTCGGCTGGCATAGGACGCGGCTATCCGAGCATATAGGAAGACGGGTCAGAGTTTGATAATGATGATCTTCGAGCTTTGACGATGGAAATGCGCCCATTATCGAGCAAATTGGCTGAAGAAACAGATCTTTCTCATTATCAGCCGGTTTATGATGCTGACAACAAACGACTTCCTGCACCAACTCATGATGTGGAGGATCTTATCCCACCAATCCGTAAGAATACCTACGCTCCTGATGTTGACCCCTCCAACCTTATAAGCGACGAAGCTGTATTCAAGGCCCTAACTGGAATCGACTGGACCGCCATTGATTTCCAGGCGCTGGGTGGAGAGGAGGAGGGTGAACCGGTGCAGGATGATCCACAACCGTCAAGCCAGCCTGTTGAAGAGTCATGATCCGGAGGCCGGTTTAATCTTCTACATACTGCAATACTTGCTGAAAACAATTATCCTTTTGGGCATCAAAAAGCCTTGTAATAGGCTAGTTAAAACACTTGGTCTGCTATGCCATCGTGCATATTCACTTTGCATGATAATGTTAATCTGTCATGACTTATGTTATTTCTACTTATGATCCTTAGCAGCTTTATTTTACCTTTTTCTGCATATAACAAGTTGAAAGTGTCCTGGCGGTTTATTGCTGGAAGGGTCATAATGCTCAACATATAACCCGGGTTTATAACCAGGCTGTATTGAATGACAATCAAATATGAAATATATCATACATGTGACATTGAATCACATCGTTGGCTCGCCAATGTTCTGTAGTAAGGGTGATAACCCAAATCTTGAGTACTGGTAACTCCTCCCTGTTTTGCCGGTTTATAGTAAAGCCGTACCGGGTTGTAATAAACACCGGTTATTCGTATATCATACTGGCGACTTGTAGTCAAAGCCAGACCGGGTCAATCAACACCGGTTTATATCTGATTGTATACTGACAACTTATAATCGACAGCGAAGCCGGGTCAATAGATACTAGCAATATTCTCAATTTGTTCGGCCGACTTATAGTCAACAGCCAGGCCGGGTCAATAAACACCGGTTTAGTATAAAACTCATCAAAAGAAATATCAAAAAGAGAGATTTTAGAAGAAAATATATAAAAAAGGGCGAGGCTTTTCATGGGCTGCCAGGCCACTAAGTTAAACCATTTTATGAAGCCTTTATAAGATGGACCTCACATCAACCAATCTTCATTTTAACTATGACAAGTTCAGGGTCTTTATAAGATTGACTTGTCAAACATTCGACGGGTCTACCAGGATTACCTGGACAGAGTGGCTTACTTAAAAAAGGTAGGATAACCCAGGGTTTTAGGTGAATACACCTGGCTTCCAAGCCTAGCTTTTATAGCCTACTACAAGGTTATAGACTCTTGGTTCTTGTAGAAGCAAAGAGCCCCCTAGTAATATTTTGAGTTGTGCTCAATGGGTGCCTATGTTTGAGTTGTCTTTGCACCAGACTCTCTTTGGCTCCTTTTGACCTTGGGTGGCAAGCCCCCTAGTGTTTTTTTATATGTGGCTTATGAGCCGGATCAATGGGTAATTAGAACTCCGCTTTATAAGAAGAAACCCCTATGTAACCAAAAACCTTTCAAGGAATAACAACAGAGGCCCCGCTTTAGCAGGGATGCCGGTTTATTATATTGATATAATATATACATTGTCAATAATGTGTACATAAGAGGAGCCTATGGCTCAGGTGTAGGAAGGCCGAAGATGAGCTATATTCCATGGCCGGTGGGTCTCCTCCTTCAATTTACGTGAGTCTTTGTGCTCTCAAACCTTTGATAATATGACCCATTGTGCAGATTCTTGCTGACCACGAAGGGTCCTTCCCAAGGCGGGGATAACTTGTGCATATCAGTCTGATCCTGGATGAGCCGGAGCACCAGATCCCCTTCTTGAAACGTTCTGGTTTTAACCCGACGATCGTGATAACGACGCAGATCTTGCTGATAAATCACCGAACGCACCGCCGCAATATCACGCTCCTCATCTAATAGGTCAAGTGCTTCCTGACGTGCCTTCTCATTGTCGGCTTCAACATAGGCCGCCACACCAGGTGATCATGACTTATGTCACTAGGGAGGACCGCCTCTGCTCCATAAACCATGAAAAAGGTGTATAACCCGTAGATCTGTTGGGCGTGGTATTGATGCTCCATAACATAAAAGGTAACTCCTCCACCCAACAACCCGGCGTCCACTTTAAAGGAACCATAAGCTGGGGCTTGATGCCTCTTAGGATCTCTTAATTGGCTCTCTTCGCCTGACCATTAGATTGGGGGTGAGCCACTGATGACATGTCAAGCCGGATGTGCTCACATTGACAAAATTCTTCCATAGCACCCTTGGATAGATTAGTACCATTATCTGTTATGATGTTGTGTGGAAAACCAAACCGTAAAATCACCTTCTTGATGAATTGAACTGTCGTGGCTGCATCACACTTACTGACTGGCTCTGCCTCCACCCACTTACTGAACTTATCAACCGCCACAAGAAGGTGGGTCTTCTTATCCTTGGACCTCTTAAAGGGCCCAACCATATCCAGCCCCCAAGTTGCAAACGGCCAAGTGATTGGAATCATCCTCAATTCTTGAGCCGGAACATGAGCGTGACATGAAAATTTCTGACAACCATCACACCTTTTTACCAAGTCCTCAGCATCAGCATGAGCCGTCAACCAATAGAAGCTGTGATGAAAAGCCTTAGCTACCAAGGATTTTGAACCGGCATGGTGACCGCAATCTCCTTCGTGGATCTCATGAAAAATCTCATAGCCTTCTTCAGGAGACACACAACGCTGAAACGCCCCTGTTACACTGCAATGATGCAATTCCCCATTGATAATGGTCATTGTCGTTGTCCAAACCGGTGGATCTCGGGTAGGGGGTCCCGAACTGTGCGTCTAAGGCGGATGGTAACAGGAGGCAGGGGACACGATGTTTTACCCAGGTTTGGGCCCTCTTGATGGAGGTAAAGCCCTACGTCCTGCTTGATTAATATTGATGATATGGGTAGTACAAGAGTAGATCTACCACGAGATCAGAGAGGCTAAACCCTAGAAGCTAGCCTATGGTATGATTGTATGTTGTCCTACGGACTAAAACCCTCCTGTTTATATAGACACCGGAGAGGGTTAGGGTTACACAAGGTCGGTTACAAAGGAGGAGATACACTTATCCGTATTGCCTAGCTTGCCTTCCACGCCAATTAGAGTCCCATTCGGACACGAGACAAAGTCTTCAATCTTGTATCTTCATAGTCTAACAGTCCGGCCAATGGATATAGTCCGGCTGTCCGGAGACCCCCTAATCCAGGACTCCCTCAGTAGCCCCTGAACCAGGCTTTCAATGACGTTGAGTCCGGCGCGCAGTATTGTCTTCGGCATTGCAAGGCGGGTTCCTCCTCCGAATACACCACGGAAGAATTTGAATACAAGGATAGTGTCCGACCCTGCAAAATAAGTTCCACATACCACCATAGAGAGAATAATATTTCCACAAATCCAATTTGCTGACTTGTTTTGGCAACACAACATTATGTCATGGCCCGGTGATTATTCGAAACGTTTCCTTTAACTAGCCCCGCACATAGCGCGATGCAGTTTTTTGACACATCTCGTCAAAACAGAGATCGTGTCCCCTTATCACGGGATTCTCATCAATACGGGCGTGGGTAACCCAACCGCGTCTAGGACTCCTAGATTATAGGCAAGTCCCAAACGGCCACAGAGAGGATGCTTGATATTCACCCTCTTTATAAAGGGCCAAGGCTTTTACTTTTTTCCCTCCCGTGCTCAATCGAATCCTTCCCCCGCCTCGAGTTCTAACACCCAAAGCCCAGGTCAGGTGCTCCGGACCTTCAATCATGTCCGGATCCAGCCTTCAAGGCTGATGGATGCCCTCCTCCATTACGGAAGAAGATATCAAGAAGTTGTGGGAGGCCAGATACCTTACCGCCGAGGTTTCGCATCGGCTGCCTGCCCGAGGGCAGGTCGTCCCTACTCCTGAACCCAACGAAGACGTCGTGTTCATCTCCCACTTCCTCAGAGGTCTAGGCCTCGCCCTGGATCCCTTCGTAAGGGGTTTGATGTTCTATTACGGGCTAGACTTCCACGATCTAGCCCCGGACTCCTTTCTCCACATCTCGGCATTTATTGTCGTGTGTGAGGCCTTCCTCCGCATTACCCCTCACTTCGGCCCGTAGCTCAAGACCTTTGTTGTGAAGCTGAAGACAATCGAGGGAGAGCACGCAGCGTGCGGAGGCGCATTAATAAGCAAGATTGTAGGAGCTCCGTGGCCAAAAGGTTCCTTTCCAGAGGTGTCCAGATTATGGCAACGGGAGTGGTTTTACATCACAGCTCCCAGAAGTGCCAAGTGGGTGGCTGCCCCCGCTTTCCGCTCGGCCCCCCCACCACAACTGATGTCATGGATTAGCAGAGGGCTGAGCTGGGGTCCAGCCAAGGACATGCCTATACTGCAAAGCCGCATTCAAGATCTCCTTAAGGGAGATTTTAATTTGGTTATGGTAATGCAAGTCATGCTGGTTCGTCGAGTCCAGCCTTGCAAACGCCGGCCCCTTCGCTTGTGGGAGTTCAACCCAGAAGGACCGTGCACTATTCAAAGTTTCCTCGGCCTGACGCACGAGAAGATGTACAAGTCATTCTTAGGACCTCAAACAGAGTGTCCGGATACTACCGAGGACGTGGGCCTGAGTAGCAACCGCGCCGCCGACCAAGTAAGTAATCCTCTAGCTGAACACACCGTCTTTTATTTACCATGACGTAATTTCTGAGAAATCGCCCTTTGACCAGGACTGGCTAACAAAGGCGAAGATGATTCGGTGTTCAGCCCCCCTCCCTGAGGGTTTGGAAAATCCGTTACTGGAAAAGATGCTCGAGCTCGCACCTTGCCCGGAGCCCTCGAAGGAAGATAAAGGGGGGAATAATGCAGGCGAAAGCGGGCCCCCATCGCTGCTAGTTCCAACTGAGGGAATGAGTGCCTCCATAAGGGAGGATAACCAAGGAGAAGACTCTGACCTTCTCTCGCTACGGGGGAGGAAGAGGACTGCCTCTGAGGATCCGGAAACTAAGGCTTCCAAACGGGAGAAGAAGTCTCCAACAGAGGGTCCTGCCTCGGGGGGTGCTCTTGCCGCACAAAGTCCGCGCGGGGATCAGCCCTCTAACGAGCTGTAAGTGATCAAAAATACTTTAATAGTGAAGATATACTACCTTTCCTCTGAGGAAAATAACCAAAGCATATATCTTGCAGTTCGGATCTTAGCCCTTCTCAGTTGAGCTCGTCTTCGGGGGATCTTCTTCCGGAGATGATGGAGAGCAAAACGCCTCCCCCGGACTTCCCCGCTCAAGAAGCGGGCGACCTCGAAGTGTCTTCACGGAGGGCCTCTCCGGATCCGGTGAGGCCAGAAGATAATCCTATAGTCACCCGAAGTCCCCAGCGTCCGGCTCTCGAAGAGAGCAAACAAAAGAGTCTGGCACCGTCTGGTATGCGGTCGGACGTTCTGAGGGAGCTGTTGGAGCAAGCGGCCATCTCAGAAGAACACCATACGTTGATGGGTACGGTGATGGAAAGAATTTCGTCCGCCGAAAGCGGATTACATGAAGCCTTTATGAGTCTACTGACGGGCTTTGAGGTACGTGAAATGATATACTTTTTGATAGTACCGCACATGTTAGGTGTGCCCTGTGTAAATAGTAGCCCCTGAGACTCTGGTTGTTGTCGAGAACGGCAGCGACCAGAGGATCATAGTCCCAGGTAATAACCAGACTGCCTTTATGTGCAGGTGGTGGAAGCTCCGGTGGCTAGCCGGACTAATGAGTTTGCCAAACTAAAGCGACAACTGGATGCGGCAGACGCCGACATCGAGCTTGTTAACAAGCGGCTTGACGAGTCGCAGGGTAAGTAATGTTTTCTGGTGAATGTCACATAATAAGAGTAGCATGATGCCAATATCTTTAATATGTTGTGACTGCAGACGGAGCTGCCACCATGGAGACCCTTTGGGCGGAACTTGCCCGAGCCAACGAACAAGAAAGAGTTAGTAATGTGGCTGCTTTGAAGGCGGCCGAAGAGTTAAGAGCCAAGAAGGCCGCGCATTGTGAAAGGAAAGAGAAGATGGCCAAGATGGCCGTAAAATTAAAAGACACTGCCGACCGTTGCCAGTTCCTTGAAGAAGAGAACCGAGTGAAGGCAGCGGACCTTGAAAAGGCCACGATCGTGACCAAAGACACCCGCTCTGCTATGAGGGCGAAGAAGGAGGAGCTGCGTGATGCCAGGGATATTGCGGCTGGGAAGCCCTTTCTGCTGCAGAGGAAGTTCGGAGATCCGCGGTATGACCCTTTGGATCGGCTGTGGAGTTTGGCAGACGCATATATGGACTTGGCGGTGAGCGCCGTCGATGCAGTCGAAAACTTCTGAGATCAGACAGATCATGAAGTGGACAAGCTGTTCTGGTCGAAATTTATCGTTCCAGAGCGTCCGCTTCCCTTGACTGATCAGCTAGCCGAATGGGCCAAACTTAATAGATTGTCCGGGCTTGCCATGAGGTCCGTCGTAGATCAACTATGGCCGGAGAAGCCGAAGCCGAACAACTATTTCAGCTTAGTGCAGTAGTTCCTTGGTGTGGTGCCGCACATCAATGCGATGAAGAGGTCGGCGTGCATAGAAGGCTCGCGGATGGCCTTTGCCCGTGTCAAAGCATACTGGGCGGAGATGGATGCTACCACTGTTGTGGCGCAGGGTTCGGCCATAGGCCGAGTGGCTGCCGATCACTATTTTGAAGAAGTTCTTGAGGGTGCTTGTTTGATAGAGGCCCAGTGCTCGAAGAATATTATGTTTGAGTGACATGTATTCCCATTGTAAACACAATGTTTTTATGAAATGTATTAAGGCTATATTTATACTTTTGCCTGAAAGTAATATGATGCCTCCTATGCGGCCGTTTATGCATATATGTATATAACCTGAAAGATTGCAGTCGTCGGCTTCAACCCCCACGCATATAATGCGGAGGTGCTTGCAGAAGACGCGTGTTCAAACTTAACCCAACGTCTTGGTCGTATTAAGGAGGTGATAGCGCAGCGAACGAGGCAATCGGACTATGATGCTTTAACACTTTCACTTAGCCATAGGAGTTTGACGGTGGGGCTACTATATAGCCCCTGGTGGCTCCGCTCTCTCCCAAACTTCGGGGTGCGTATATGCCTGGCCGGGAATCGGCCCTTCGTTAAAGCGGAAGAATTCTAACATTTCAATAGGTCATCGAGTGGTTGACCAGTCTCGCGGTATATCATGACAGTCAGTTTTCGGCTTTCTCTACTGAGGTGCTCGTCCGGATGAACCAGGGCACAATCGCAGTAGTTCTCCTGGTGCTGCCTTAGCCGATAGAACGGAACGTAAGGCACCAAAACACAGGAGCCGGGAAAACCCAACATTTGACCAAAGACATGATTCAGAGCTGATGCATATAAGGCCAAACTCGCGACGCCGAACACTCCCTAAGGTATTCGGTCTTTATGGTATAAACCGGGCCTAAATATTGCCCTTTGTAAGAAGCCCCTTGTGTCCAGGTACGTGCGTTATTCAGACGTGGCCACATGCCAAGACGTCAGCATCCTTCTCAATTGTACTGAGAATCCGAGGGATGTGTATCAACAAGAGACAGTAAAAAAGGTTTACACAGGGTCTTAATCTAAAAAGAATCCTTGGAGCGGGTCCCTGCTGCACGTCTGCGCCTGTGTCTCCGTTATGCCGTATCCTGGACGGGTGTAGCACGATGGTCATCTGTAAAATAGAGGAACTTAGGTGAAAAGTTGTTGTGCAAAAAGGTAGTTTTTAAAGAAACCATGTATAATTCAAGATGAGTAATAATTGCCACTTGTCTGCGCGCATTGAGCCCCTTGTATTTGTAATAGGGGTGTGGCCATCAATCTGGTATGAATTACATATAGCTGTGCCAGACTCATCCAACCGTGTCCGTGGTCTTGACGACCTATCAAATGCTTTAGTTGGTGAGGCCGTTCTTAGTGTGCGGCTGCCAAGGCAGTCACACTCTCTTCGGCGCACAAAGATCGCTCAATATTTCCATTCACTGTAATGATGCCACATGGATCGGGCATCTTGAGCGCGAGGGAAGCGTAATGCGGTATTGCATTAAAGCGAGCGAAAGCTTCGCGTCCAAGTAGTGCTTGATAGCCACTTTGGAACGGAGCAATCTGGAAGGTTAAATGTTCGCTACGGAAGTTATCGGGGAAGCCGAATATAACCTTTAGTAGCAGGGAGCCCATGCAATGAGCCCCTGGGCCTGGCGTTACTCCTTTAATGGTAGTATTGCTATGGCAAATTTTCGTTGGGTCTATCCCCATTTCGCGGATTGTATCCTGGTATATCAGGTTTAGACTGGTGCCACCGTCCATCAGGACTCATGTGAAGTGGTATCCGTCAATTATTGGGTCTAATACCAGGGCAGCCCATCCTGCACGCCAGATACTTGCTGAGTAATCACGATGGTCGAAAGTGATCGGTTGAGACGACCAGTGGCAGGACTCCGTGGTGATAGGCCCTTGGGCGTATTTTTCTGGGAGTGCCGCTTTGTTTCTCCCCTTGATCACGTGTAATACGTTTACTGTTTTGACTTCTGGTGGAAATTTCTTTTGTTCCCCAGTGTCTTGCTTGAGAGGCTCATCCTCGTCTTCGCTTTGTGTATCCTCCCCCTTGTGTACGGCGTTGAGCTTGCCGGACTGCTTGAAGACTCAACATTCTCTGCGGGTATGATTAGCAGGTTTACCAGGGGTGCTATAGATCTGACATATTTGGTCCAAAATTTTGTTTAGGCTGGACAGTTCGTCTCTGGCACATTTAGAGGGCGGCTTTTGCTGACCTGGCCGAGAGCTTATGAATCTGGCGTTTATTGTCATGCTCTTCGTGCTGTCTTCTTTATTCTGGCGTTTGTTATTGTTGTTGCGCCATGATTTCCCGTTTCCATCTCTAACTTTGGATGTACTAGGGTCGCTGGTGCCGCATCTGGCTAGCCAGCTATCCTCACCCGCGCAAAAGCGGGTCATGAGGCTTGTTAATGCTGCCATTGTTCTCGGCTTTTCTTGGCCGAGGTATCTGGCAAGCCATTCGTCATGGACGCTATGCTTAAAAGCTGCCAAGGCTTCGGCGTCCGGACAGTCGACTATTTGGTTCTTTTTCGTAAGAAACCTGTTCCAAAGCTTTCGGGCTGACTCTCCGGGCTGTTGAGTTATATGACTCAAATCGTCCGCGTCCGGAGGTCGGACATAAGTCCCTTGAAAATTCGCCCAAAAAGCGTCTTTGAGCTCTTCCCAGCTTCCAATGGAGCTTTCGGGGAGGCTTTTAAGCCAGTGCCGAGCTGGCCCTTTGAGTTTGAGGGGTAAATACTTAATGGCGTGGAGATCATCTCCTCGAGCCATATGGATATGGAGGATATAGTCCTCAATCCAGACCCCAGGGTTTGTTGTTCCGTCGTATGCCTCTATGTTTACGGGTTTGAATCCATCTGGAAATTCATGGTCCAGCACCTCATCGGTGAAACATAGGGGGTGTGCGGCACCCCTATATCTGGGTGTACCGCGTTGTTCGGATGTTTGTTGTGTTACATCGTATGCTGGAGCACGCTTGCCTGGTCCATAGATGGATCTGGTTTCGCCATCCTTTTGATGCGAGCCCTCACGTGGATCGCGTATTGGCTTATGTGCGGCGTTGTTTGCCGCTTTATGTTGGCCGTGAGGTCATCTATCAGGCTAGATGGTTGTTTTAATTTTTGGTTGTGGGGGATCTAAGGCCTCCTCATCGAATTCAGGTTGCAACTTCCGCTTTGGGTAGCTCTTGGTGGGGCGATTGCCGCCGTACTTCGCTGCTGTGTTGAGTACTTTACTCCATCTGATTTGGAGTGTGTCTTGCGCAACCTTGAGCCTTTTCTTCTACTTTTTTAGACACCTCGCGGTGGCAACGAGCCTTTAATGGGCATTTTGTTACTCCGAGTGTCTGTCCGGTGTGATGTCGTCTGGACTATTATCTTTGACAGAGTCGGGTTGTTCGGTTTGATTCTGCGTATTGCCGTGGTCCGGCAATGGTTCACCCTGCTCTAACACTGGATCTGTATGATCGTTGTTTCTACCGAGGCGGGATTTGGTGCGGCGCTTACGCCGCCGTTTTGAGTGCTTCTCGACGGAACAACACTTCGTTGCGTCCTTCCGTTCCTCGTCGTTGTTTTCTTTTGGTGTGTCCACCATGTATACGTCATGTGGTGAAGTGGGCGTCCAGTGCCCTGTGGGCAGTGGTTCCTGTTCGTCTCCTGCATCGTCGTCCATACCGTCGATGTCTTCGGAGTCGGAGTCGAGCATGTCGGTTAAGTCATCGACAGTGGCTACTAAGTGGGTGGTGGGTGGGCGGGGAATTTCTTCGTCATCCGCATCCCAATCCTGCCAGGCATAGTTCGGCCAGGACTCTCCTGACAAGGAGAGAGACTTTAATGAATTCAGTATATCGCCAAAGGGCGAGCGCTGAAAGGTATCCGCGGAGGTAAACTCCATGATCGGCGCCCAACCGGATTCGATCAGAACGGACGCAGGCGGTTCATAGTCCGTGGCCGGAGAAGTATCCGGCAGTTTAATAACACGACTCTTGTGAAGGGTAAGGTCGATATTCGGCTCGATCGCCGCTGAGGATGCGGCCTTCGTGACGGGGTCTATCCACCCGTCCATGGATGGTGCAACTGGCTCCGAATTGAGGTTCGGAGCGGCTGCCGGTGCGATTTCCTGAATATGGTCTGATGGTAGAGCTAAATCGTACTCATCGTGACCATGCGGCGCACAAGGCAGGGGCTCGAATCTGTCGAAGATCAAGTCTCCGCGGATATCGGCCGTGTAATTTAAGCTTCCAGACCTGACCTGACGGCCAGGGGCGTAACTTTCGATCTGCTCCAGATGGCCAAGCGAGTTGGCCCACAGTGTGAAGCCGCCGAACATAAGGATCTGTCCGGGGAGGAAAGTCTCACCCTGGACTGCATCGCTATCCATGATAGAAGGAGCCATCAAGCCTAACGGCGACGACATAGAGGAACTTTCAATGAAAGCACCAATGTCGGTGTCAAAACCGGTGGATCTCGGGTAGGGGGTCCCGAACTGTGCGTCTAAGGCGGATGGTAACAGGAGGCAGGGGACACGATGTTTTACCCAGGTTCGGGCCCTCTTGATGGAGGTAAAACCCTACGTCCTGCTTGATTAATATTGATGATATGGGTAGTACAAGAGTAGATCTACCACGAGATCAGAGAGGCTAAACCCTAGAAGCTAGCCTATGGTATGATTGTATGTTGTCCTACGGACTAAAACCCTCCGGTTTATATAGACACCAGAGAGGGTTAGGGTTACACAAGGTCGGTTACAAAGGAGGAGATACACATATCCGTATTGCCTTGCTTGCCTTCCACGCCAAGTAGAGTCCCATCCGGACACGAGACGAAGTCTTCAATCTTGTATCTTCATAGTCTAACAGTCCGGCCAATGGATATAGTTCGGCTGTCCGGAGACCCCCTAATCCAGGACTCCCTCAATCATTGACTTGGATCGCCGGATTATTTGCCTGGCCAAAGTTTCATCCTCCAGTAACTCGCCCCAGTTTATATACGCCAAATATGGGACCGTCCAATCCGGATAACATGAAGAGCTGCCACTAACTAAGCCTCCGGGTCAGGAACAACCAAATCCTGCTTTGTAGGTAGCTTGACCGACGGGTTATGCAAAACATCCAGAAAAACATTGGGTGGAACCGGTTTACGTTGGGAACCTAAATGGCTTAAAGCGTCAGCCGCTTCATTCTTTCGCCAGTCCACATGGTCAACCTGATAACCCTTGAAGTGACCTGCAACAATATCTACTTCTCGATGATACGCTGCCATGAGTGGGTCCTTGGAATACCAAGTACCAGATACTTGCTGAGCCACCAGGTCCGAGTCACCAAAACACTTAACCCGGCTTAGATTCATCTCCTTAGCCATTCGAAGACCATGGAGTAAAGCCTCATATTCAGCTGCATTGTTAGTGCAAAGGAACATTAAATGGAGAAAATAACAAAACTTATCACCTCGTGGGGAAGTTAACACGACTCCAGCCTCGAGCCCTCCAATTGCCTGGACCCATCAAAATGAATAGTCCAATAAGTATGATCCGGCTTTTCTTCCGGTACCTGTAACTCTATCCAGTCATTGATAAAATCCACAAGCGCTTGGGACTTGATTGTCGTACGAGGCACATATTTTAACCTGTGAGGTCCAAGTTCGATAGCCCACTTAGCAACTCGGCCAGTCGCCTCCCTGTTTTGGATTATATCTCCCAAAGGGGCAGAACTGACCACCGTGATGGGATGACCTTAAAAATACTTCTTGATCTTCCGGCTTGCCATAAAAACGCCATACACCAGCTTCTGCCAATGTGGGTACCTCTGCTTAGACTCAATAAGTACCTCGCTGATATAATAAACCAGCCGTTGAACTAGATACTCCTTCCCAGCTTCCTTACGCTCCACCACAATGGCCACACTAACTGTAGCGATCCGACCTCAAATGGTCAAGTATCTGTGCTTCAGTGTCATCCTTGGATCGGTAATGCTGACACACACAGTACTCAAAGGATTTATAATAGAGTAGAAATCACACACTTATTACATCGAATGTCTCAAAAGAGAACTTATTACAATAAATATGGCATAAGGCCATCTAATATGATAACAGCGGAAGGCTTGGAAGATAAAGTGAGTCCATCAACTCCAACGGCATAGCTGAGCTGCACGGCAACGACCTAACGAACCTTACTCCTCGTCTAAAAAGTCCGCAAAATAATACATTGCAGCTCGAAAACGGGTCAGCACATGGAATATGCTGTCAATATAACACACTAGAGCAAGAACTGAATAATGCTATCACTACATGCATATTTGGCTGGTGGAAAAGCTCTATGGTTAAAGTTTTGCGAAAAGCCAATTTTCCCTACAACACATGAATAGATTTTATTTAACTATCAGGGTAGTTGAAACATCATTGAGAAGGTTCCTCCAACTCAATCCCAATTAAAAGTAATTATCAACCCAACAATATTAAATTAGAGTGATGAGATACATATGATAATCCAAGTACTAGATACTCAAGATGTCCATAACCGGGGACACGACTAACCATGATTAGATTGTACACTCTGCAGAGGTTTGCGCACTTTTCCCCACAAGACTCGATCTCCTCTATTGGATTTCTCGCACTACATGGTGTTTGAGAAACGGATGACCGAGACACAGTCTTTTAGAAGCATTAGCTCTAACCCCGGGTAGACAGTACCAACCTACATCCCTCTACATCTGCTAGCCTACCACTGGAAGATGTCATGCAACTTAGTCAACTATGCTAGAGCCCATAATAGCGTGTGGCTGCACGCGGAAGTTTCTAGCATGAAATATCTCAGTTCCCTTTGAGCCTTGGTGGCGGACCTTAGGATTATCACACGGGTACTCCGGGATATCCTAGGACAACACTGGATTCTCCAGGTGCCCGACAAGCAATCCACCCAGATGTGTATTAAAGTTGCCACCTTATGTTGAACCATTAATTAACAATCTCACATCTGTTATGGATTCACTCACCCAAACCATGTCTACGAGCATAGCATAGCAATATAAGCAATACGTAGAAGTAACTCCCAAGGGTTTGATAATATCAGGGCAATAGGTTCTACCTCATCAACTACTTCCCAAACCCACATGTTATATCACAACCTAATCATGCAATGTTTGAGGATTGGAACTAATGCATAAAAACTGGGTGATCAAGGGGTATGATCAAAGTGTTACTTGCCTTGCTGATGATCCGCAAAACCTAGAGACTCGTAGTACCACGCTTCACACTCCGGGTGTTCTATCGCAAACAAACAGTAGCATACATAAGCAAACAATCAAAGAAGCACGGGTAAAACACGAATAAGAAGATCTAACCAGAAATTTCAACTTAAGAACTCCGGTTTGCAAAAAGAATCAAATCAAACGGAGCAACGAAACTCAAACTGCGAAAGAAACAAGATCCGATTACTAAACTGGACTAAAGTCAAATTTTATAGTACCGAAATCTTGTTCAAGTTGGTTAAACAGAAAGAGGACTTCGAGACGAAGATCTAGGCGCTTGAATCGCCTAATTTCGATAAACGAGCGAAAAGATAAACTAAAACGAAAATTGGATCAGAAATCGCGATCGAAAATAATCGTGGAAAAACCCTGGAAAAAGAAAAACTGACGAACAGGCTAACGAACGAACGTTCGCTGTCTGCGGCTAACGAGTGAACACCGTTCCTTAAAACGAACATACGGACGAATGTCCGCTAAGTAACTAAACCGAGAAAACCAGCGAACCGATCTAATAAAAAAAACCAAAACTAGGGTTTTAAAGAAACCCGACGGTTTTTACCTAAACCGAAAAAACCGGACGACGAGATTTGTGAACTCCGGCGCGGCTCCGGTGGCTTCCGGCGAATGGGGCGGCGGCGGGATGCGGGGCGGCGGAGGGCGGCATGGGGCGGTGGCGCAGCAGCGGCGGCGGCGGCGGCGGGGCGACTTGCAGGCGGCGGCGGCTGTGGCTTGGGGCTCCAGGGGGTCCGGGTCGGCTTTTAAAGGGGGAGAGGTGGCTTGCGGGAGGGGGCGGGGAGGCATGGCCAACTCGGCCACGACGAGCAGCGGCGTGGCGGTCGCGGTCTCCGCGAGGGAGACGGCGGCGCGGGGAGGCTGGGCCAACTGGGCCTCGGCCCAGTTCGGTCCGGCGGGCTTCCCCTTTTTTTAAATAATGTTCCGACGAAAATAAATCCTATAAAAATAAATAAAAATCTAAAAATACCAAAACAAATTTTCACCGTCTAAATAAAATATTTAGAACAAGATGAACATTTTCTTGGCCCTAAAGTGCAATTTTGAAAAAGTGCAATTTTCTAATGCAAAAAAGTTGCAATAAAATCCAAATAAAACATTTATTTGATTTTAATATATATTTTTCCTCTAATATTTCATCTATCTTGGAGAAGTCTTTTTATCTCCTCTCATATATTTTTATTTTAGAAATATTAGGAAGGAAAAAATAATCAAACCAAATGATCCTCTTTTCAAAATTTGAGAAAACTCAAATATGAAATTAACGAAATCCCCAACTCTCCCCGTGGGTCCTTGAGTTGCGTAGAATTTCTAGGATCAAGCTAAAATGCAATAAAATATGATATGAAATGATGACCTAATGTATAACATTCCAAATTGAAAATTTGGGATGTTACACTAACAGCCCAAGCATTAGCAGCCACATATAACAACAGTGGCTCTTTATCGACCGGAGCAGCAAGGATAGGTGGCTCAACTAACTGCTTTTTCAAGTCCTCAAACACCGCATTAGCAACATCACTCGAGACAAAATTATCTGTATTTTTCATCATCTGATATAAAGGGATAGCCTTCTCTCCCAAACGGCTGAGAAATCGGCTCAATGCTGCAATACGGCCCGCCAGACGTTGAACATCGTTGATACATGCCGGTTTAGCCAGAGACGTAATAGCTTTGATTTTTTTCCGGATTAGCTTCAATACCCCTGTTAGACACTAGAAAACCCAAGAGCTTGCCTGCCAGAACACCAAAAACACACTTGGCCGGATTAAGCATCATCTTATAGACCCGAATATTATCAAAGGTTTTCTTCAAGTCAGTTATCAACATCGCCTCCTTTCCGGACTTCACCACAATATCATCCACATAAGCATGAACATTGCGCCCAATCTGGTCATGAAGACAATTCTGCACACAATGCTGATAAGTCGCCTGGGCACTCTTGAGCCCAAAAGGCATAGATACATAGCAGAAGGCTCCAAAGGGAGTTATAAAAGTTGTATTCTCCTGGTCCTTAACTGCCATTTTGATGTGATGATAACTAGAATAAGCATCCAGAAAGCTCAAACGCTCACAACCCGCCGTAGCATCAATGATTTGATCAATACGAGGGAGAGCAAAGGGATCAGCTGGACAAGCCTTGTTCAAATCTGTGTAGTCCACACACATCCGCCAAGTGCCGTTCTTCTTAAGCACTAGCACCGGGTTAGCTAACCACTCAGGGTGAAAAACCTCCACAATAAACCCTGCTGCCAAGAGCCGGGCTACCTCATCACCAATGGCCTTACACCTTTCTTCATTGAAACGGCGGAGAAACTGCCTGACCAGTTTAAACTTAGGATCAATATTAAGAGTGTGCTCAGTGAGTTCCCTCGGTACACCTGGCATGTCAGAAGGTTTCCATGCAAAGATGTCCCGGTTCTCACGGATGAACTCGATGAGCACGCTTTCCTATTTCGGATCTAGGTTAGCGCTGATGCTAAACTACTTGGATGAATCGCCAGGATCAAAGTCAACCAGCTTAGTCTCATCAGCCTATTTAAACTTCAAGGCCGGATCATGCTCTGTAGTTGGCTTTTTCAGAGAAGTCATATCTGCCGGATCCACATTGTCCTTGTAGAACTTCAACTCCTCTGTTGCACAAACCGACTCGGCATAGGCCGCATCACCTTCTTCACATTCCAAAGAAATGTTACGACTCCCGTGTACCGTAATGGTCCCCTTATGACCCGGCATCTTGAGCTGCAGATAAACATAACAGGGCCTTGCCATGAACTTAGCATAAGCCTGCCGTCCAAACAGGGCATGATATGGGCTCTTGATTTTCACCACTTCAAAAGTCAGTGCCTCTGATCTTGAATCATGATCATCTCCAAAAGAAACCTCTAGAGCTATCTTACCAACTGGATACGCCGATTTACCAGGTACCATGCCATGGGAAACAATGTTCGACGGTTTAAGATTTTTATCTGTCAACCCCATGCGACGGAAGGTTTCATAATAAAGGATATTGATACTGCTCCCTCCATCCATGAGCACCTTGGTAAACTTGTACCCCCCAACCTGAGGTGCCACCACCAATGCTAGATGACACGGGTTATCAACCCAGGGTGGATGATCCTCTCGACTCCACAAAATGGGTTGTTCAGACCAACGCAGATAACGAGGTACTGCTGGTTGAACGGAGTTTACTGCCCTTTTATGAAGCTTCTGATCGCGCCTTCATAAGCTAGTGGTGAAGACATGATACTGCCCACTATTCAACTGCTTCGGATTGCTCTGGTAACCCGATTGCTGCTACTGCTGATTCCCCTGATGATTATAACTATCCTAGTTGCCCTGACTGCCTTGAATGCCATGTCCGCTTTGGTTGCCTTGAAATCCTGAACCAGAATTGCCTCCACCATAACCCGGCCCATGAGAACCGCCTCCTGAACCGTCGGGCGGTCCATGATCGTATTGGAAAAGATCCAAGTTTTTGAACTCCCGCATAATAAAGCAATCCTTCCAAAGCTGCATGGCTGGTCTCTCTCGCGTCCCATGCCTTGGGTAGGGCTGGTTTAACAGGCCCTCGAGATTGACACTTGACCCTCCACCCCGCGGGGGCGGTTTACCCTTGCGATGCTGATTGTTATTCTGTGTGTTGGTGTTAGCTACAAAATCCAAACTGTTATCTGCTTTGCGCTTACCGTTGTTTCCATGACCCGCCGGGTTATGCTGCTACCCCTTATTACCGCCACTCTTCTTTCCCTTCCCCGGCTTTTCATCATCAGACTCGGGGTCCTTGGTACTATCAGAATCGGCATACTTAACCAGAGCTTCCATAAGCGTTCCCATGTCATTGCAATGACGCTTGAGCCTGATATGTCTCCGTCGTATCTACTTTTCCAAACACTTTTGCCCTTGTTTTGGACTCTAACTTGCATGATTTGAATGGAACTAACCCGGACTGACGCTGTTTTCAGCAGAATTACCATGGTGTTATTTATGTGCAGAAACAAACATTCTCAGAATGACCTGAAACTTCATGGAGCAACTTTTCAAAAAATATGAAAAATACCTGCAAAAGATGAAGGCCAGAGGGCCCACCACCTCTCCACGAGGATGGGGGCGCGCCTGCCCCCCTAGGGCGCGCCCCCTACCTCGTGGGCGCCCTGTTGCCTATCCGACTACAACTCCAACTCCATATATTGTGTTTCAGGGAGAAAAAAATCAGAGAGAAGAAATCATCGCGTTTTACGATACGGAGCCGCCGCCAAGCCCTAAAACCTCTCGGGAGGGCTGATCTGGAGTCCGTTCGGGGCTCCGGAGAAGGGAATCCGTCGCCATCGTCATCATCAACCATCCTCCATCACCAATTTCATGATGCTCACCGCCGTGCGTGAGTAATTCCATCGTAGGCTTGCTGGACGGTGATCGGTTGGATGGGATCTATCATGTAATCGAGTTAGTTTTGTTAGGGTTTGATCCCTAGTATCCACTATGTTCTGAGATTGATGTTGTTATGACTTTGCTATGCTTAATGCTTGTCACTAGGGCCTGAGTGCCATGATTTCAGATCTGAACCTTTTATGTTTTCATCAATATATGAGTGTTCTTGATCCTATCTTGCAAGTCTATAGTCACCTATTATGTTTTATGATCCGTTAACCCCGAAGTGACAATAATCGGGATACTTACCGGTGATGACCGTAGTTTGAGGAGTTCATGTATTCACTATGTGTTAATGCTTTGTTCCGGTACTCTATTAAAAGGAGGCCTTAATATCCCTTAGTTTCCATAAGGACCCCGCTGCCACAGGAGGGTAGGACAAAAGATGTCATGCAAGTTCTTTTCCATAAGCACGTATGACTATATTCGAAATACATGCCTACATTATATCAATGAACTGGAGCTAGTTCTGTGTAACCCTAGGTTATGACTGTTACATGATGAACCGCATCTGGCATAATTCTCCATCACCGATCCATTGCCTACGAGCTTTCCATATATTGTTCTCCGCTTATTTACTTTTTCGTTGCTATTGCTATCATCACTACAAAATACCAAAAACATTACTTTTACTACTGTTACCTTTTGCTACCGTTACCACTACTATCATATTACTTTGCTACTAAACACTTTGCTGCAGATATTAAGTTTCCAGGTGTGGTTGAATTGACAACTCAACTGCTCATACTTGAGAATATTCTTTGGCTCTCCTTGTGTCGAATCAATAAATTTGGGTTGAATACTTTACCCTCGAAAATTGTTGCGGTCCCCTATACTTGTGGGTTATCAAGACTATTTTCTGGCGCCGTTGCCGGGGAGCATAGCTCTATTCTTTGAGTCACTTGGGATATATATCTTCTTATCATTATGAAGAACTTGAGAGATCCAAAAACCAAGATCTATCCCTCGACTACGAGGGGAGGTAAGGAACTGCCATCTAGCTCTGCACTTGATTCACCTTCTGTTTTGAGTAAGCTTGCAACACCTACACCCGCTTCTGCTATTCATTCTGATATGTCGCATGTTATTGATGATGCCACTTCTCCTATGCATGATACTTATGATGAAACTACCTCTATGCCTGATACTACTGTGCCACTTAGTGATTTTCTTGATGAACAACTTGCTAGGGCTAGAGAGATTGAAAATATTGAATCTAATGATACTGATGAAAGTGATGATGAAGAATCACTTGTTATTCCTAAGGGTTATGTTTTTGATCAAGAAGCTTCTTTAGCTATTTTAGCTTGCAAAAGTAGAAATGAACTCAAAAGGTTATTAGCTAAATGGAGTAAGCAATCTCTAAATGCTAGAATGAAACCTGACCCTGCTTTTGCTACTTCACCTATCTTTGTTACTGATAAGGATTATGAATTCTCTGTTGATCCTGATATAATTACTTTGGTTGAATCTGATCCCTTTCATGGTGAATCTGAAACTGTTGTGGCACATCTTACTAAATTGAATGATATAGCCACCCTATTCACTAAAGATGAGAGAACTCGTTACTTTTATATCCTTAAAATATTTCCGTTCTCATTAAAGGGTGATGTTAAGATATGGTTTAATTATCTTGATCCTAGTTGTGTGCGTAGTCCCCAGGATATGATTTATTACTTCTCTGCTAAATATTTCTCTGCTCATAAGAAACAAGCTGCTTTAAGGGATATATATATAATTTTGTGCAAATTGAAGAAGAGAGTCTCCCACAAGCTTGGGGGAGGCTTCTCCAATTACTTAATGCTTTGCCTGATCATCCTCTTAAGAAAAATGAAATACTTGATATCTTTTATAATGGACTAACCGATGCCTCAAGAGATTACCTGGATATTTGTGCTGGTTCTGTTTTCAAGGAAAGAACACCGGATGAAGCTGAAATTCTATTGAATAATATGTTGACAAATGAAAATAATTGGACACCTCCAGAGCCAATTCCTGAGCCTATTCCTAAACCAACTCCGAAGAAGAGGGGTATTCTATTTCTCAGTCCTGAAGATATGTAAGAGGCAAAGAAATCTATGAAAGAAAAGGGTATTAAAGTTGAAGATGTTAAGAATTTACCTCCTATTGAAGAAATACATGGTCTTAATTTACCGCCTGTTGAAGAAACATATAATCCAAATCCTTCACCTATTGAAGAAAATCATGGTCTTGATAACCCGACACAGGTAGTAAAGGTAAATTCTCTCTATAGATATGATAAAGCTGAAATCCCATTTACTAAGTTTGCTTGCCCATGCTTAGATGAGTTTGATAAATTTATGGCTAAGCAAGAAGACTTTAATGCTTATTTTGGAAGACAATTGAAATACAATTCAAATATGCTTGAACACTTGGGTGATTATATGGCTAATGTCAAAGGTGAACTTAACTTATTAGTAAACATGCTTCTATGGTTACCACTCAAGTAGAACAAGTACTTAAAGCTCAAAATGATTTGCTCAATGAATTGAATAGTAAGAATAATGATAATGCTGTTAGAGTTATGACTAGAGGTGGTAGAATGACTCAGGAACCTTTGTATCCTGAAGGCCATCCTAAGAGAATTGAGCAAGATTCTCAGAGAAATAATATAGATGCACCTAGTCCTTCTAAAAGGAAGAAAAAGAAAAATGATAGGACTTTGCATGCTTCTAGTGAACCTGTTATTAAACCACCTGAGAATCCAAATGATATTTCTATTTCTAATCCTGAAACTCAATCTGGTAATGAACCTGAAACTAGTGTTAATGATATTGTTCATGATGATGCTCATCCTAGTAATGATAATGATGTAGAAATTGAACCTGTTGTTGATCTTGATAACCCACAATCAAAGAATCAACATTATGATAAGAAAGACTTTGTTGCTAGGAAACATGGTAAAGAAAGAGAACCTTGGGTACAGAAACCCATGCCTTTTCCTCCCAAACCATCCAAGAAAAAGGATGATGAGGATTTTGAGCGCTTTGCCGAAATGATTACACCTATCTTTTTGCGTATGCGATTAACTGATATGCTCAAAACCAATCCTTATGCCAAGTACATGAAAGATATTATTACAAATAAAAGAAAGATACCGGAAGCTGAAATTTCCACCATGCTTGTTAATTATACTTTTAAGGGTGGAATACCAAAGAAACTTGGAGATCCCGGTGTACCAACTATACCATGCTCCATTAAAAGAAATTATGTTAAAACCGCTTTATGTGATTTTGGAGCCGGTGTTAGTGTTATGCCTCTCTCTTTATATCGTAGAATTGATTTGAATAAGTTGACACCTACTGAAATATCTTTGCAAATGGCTGATAAATCAACTAATATACCTGTCGGTATTTGTGAGGATGTGCTTGTTGTAGTTGCAAACGTTACTATTTTAACGGACTTTGTTATTCTTGATATTCCCGAGGACGATAGTATGTCTATTATTCTTGGAAGACCCTTTTTGAATACAGCAGGGGCTGTTATTCATTGCACTAAAGGCAATGTCACTTTTCATGTTAATGGTAATGAGCACACGGTACACTTTCCGAGGAAACAACCTCAAGTTCATAGTATCAACTTGGAAAAATTCCATCAATTATATTTGGAGGTTTTGAATTTCCTTTTCCTACTGTCAAGAAGAAATATGATATTCTTATTATTGGGAATGTGCATATCCCTGTTGAGGTAACATAGTGTTATTCGAAATTTCTCCGGTTCCATGTTATTCGGAATGAGTTCATTAACAAGACTTGATCAACCTTGTTAGTGGATTCCTTTTGATGATCATGAGATGGATGAAACTAGAAGGCACAACCTTTTGTACCCCACTTTTACTTTCTGCTACTTATATTAAATAAAATGAAAATAAATATTTTTTTGTCTGTTATCTGATTATCCATGCAATATAAAAATACCTCGAAAATAAAAGTTCTCCGAATGCCCTAAAATTTAAATATGATTTTTTCTAGAATATTTGAGAATATTTGGCACTGAGAACACAGCAGGGGGGTCAACCACCTGCCCACGAGGGTGGAGGGCGCACCCCTGCCTCGTGGGCCCACGGTGGCCCTCCTCCACTTATCCTTTCACCCATAAACTCCTTCTTCCTCCCCCAAACACGAATATCCAGCTCAAGCACGAGTTCTAGCTCACTTTGCTGCCATTTTCAATCTCCTTGCTCAAAGCATCTCTCACAAAACTGCTTGGGGAGATTGTTCCTTGGTATGTGACTCCTCCATTGGTCCAATTAGTTTTTGTTCTAGTGCTTTATTCATTGCAAATTTTTGTTGCTTAGGTGACCCTGTTCTTGAGCTTCCATGTCAAATTTATATGGTTCCAAGTAGTTTTGATGCATGATATAGGCTCTAGGCACTTGCAGGAGTAGTTGCTATCAATATTATTGAGTTTGGTTTACTTTTATTTTGAAGTTACTAAAAAATTTCAGATTTTTTCAGAGGAAGAAATATGCTTAGGAAAATGTTCCAAGGTGGTTCTTCAAGGAAGCAAGGACCCAGGCTTGCAATGCGTGATGCTAATGACTAGCCACCAAGAGACGCTCCAGTGCGTCCTTTTGAATGGCCTTCTGAGAACTTTATGGATCAAGCAGGAATTAAGGAAGAATTCAATGCATATTTGCGTAACGCTGATCTTGTGAGATTCGAGGAAGAGAAGTGCAGCCAGTATCACAACCTCACCAGTACCTTTGTGAGGAGGTTTGCATTTTCAACTTCACGTAATTCTCCAACTGTACTGTTTGATCTTTATGATAATTCTTACACTATGGACTTAGAGGATTTTACCACTGCTTGCAAATTTCCACAATGGGGGAGTATAAGGGATCCTCGCAAATCCGAATTTAGAGATTTTCTTGCTAGTATAACTGTGGGAGAATCTAGAGATATAACACAAGTTACCATAGGGAGCATTCACTTTCCTGCTATACATTATTTTGCTCTCTTCATAGGTAGATGCACTAATGGTAAGGATGAAGCATGTCACACGTGTGTCCCGACCTCAGTATTCTTAGGAGTGCTGTGTTGGGAGATAAATCTTATAATTTGGGAGCCATTGTTGCGCGTAGGTTGCATCTTAATAGATTTAATGGAGATTCCTTTGGTGGAATTTATGCAACCTGCTTAGCTGATTTTCTTGGTGTAGACATGCACGAAGATGATATTGAATTACCTCCTGCTTACCTCTCCAATATTGCTTAATCTTTGACAGACGTCGTGCTGTACGTATTACTCTCCCTGCTCCTGCCTTCTTTGATTATCAGGCAAGAGGAAGCTATGTTATTACCAGAGAGGAGGCAGATGAGTACGAGAGGAGGGTGGAGGCCGCTCGTTGCCACGCTGCAGCTCAGGAGGTGATAGCCGCTGCATCACAGTACGACCCCAACTATTATTATGGATATCCGCCAGGCCAGCCTTGGCCATAGACCAACTTAGGCCAATAGCCTAAGCTTGGGGGAGTACGTATTTCCCACCGACATTACATTTATGTTCACACACTCATTACTAGATGTTGGTGCTCATACTTTTTCATTGTATCATCCATGCTAGTTTATTTTCCTTTTTTATGCTTTCTTCTTGTGTGTTTAATAAACCTTAAGAAAAACCAAAAAAATAGTTATAGCTTTTGATCAGTTTAATTTCTATGCTTGTAGTAGTCATTAAAAAGAGAACCCAAAAATATTTCCTGTTCTTCTTTTGCTTGTTGGGAGCTTTCCCATGTAAATAGTTTTGTTTCTTTTCTTTGGGGGTTGATAGGAGAAGACCATAATTAAATTGTTGAAATGGCTCTTATATGCATTATTGTTTATCTGACAAAAGAGCCCATATTGCCTTGTCTTCTCCTGTTTATTGAAGGCCTGCAGATTCCAGCTTAGTCCAATGCACGTGCACTATTATTATTCACATCGTTCGATCGTGCAAGTGAAAGGCAATTATGATGATATATGATGGACTGGCTGAGATGAGAAAAGCTGGTATGAACTCGACCTCTTTTGTTTTTGTAAATATGATTAGTTCATCGTTCCTGATTCAGCCTATTATGAATAAACATGTTTGCAATGACAACTAGAGATCATAGTTTCTTGTGCCATGCTTGATTAGCTATGAGTTATAATGGTTTACCTTGCGTGCCAACATGCTATTGAGATAGTTATGATGTGGTATGATAGGGTGGTATCCTCCTCTGAATGATTTAAGTGACTTGACTTGGCGCATGTTCACGCATGTAGTTGAAAAAAAATCAACATAGCCTTCAATATTTATGTTCACGGTGGATTATATCCTACTCATGCTAGCATTCGGTGTTGATTAATTTTAATGCATGTTCATGACTGTTGTCGCTCTCTAGCTGGTCGCTTCCCAGTCTTTTGCTAGCCTTCACCTGTACTAAGCAGGAATACTGCTTGTGCATCCAAACTCCTTAAACCCCAAAGTTATTCCATATGAGTCCACCATACCTACCTATATACGGTATCTACCTGCCGTTCCAAGTAAATTTGTATGTGCCAAACTCTAAACCTTCAAATAAATATCCTGTTTTGTATGCTCGAATAGCTCATGTATCAACTAGGGTTGTCTGTATCTTCCATGTTAGGCGGGTTATTCTCAAGAGGAGTGGACTCCACTCCTCACTCACGAGATAAATGGCTGGTCACCAGGATGCCCAGTCCCATGCTTTATGCAAACTAAATCAAAATAATTGCAAACAAAACTCCCCCTGGGACTCTTGTTAGTTGGAGGCACTCGTTGTTTCGAGCAAGCCATGGATTGATGCTTGTTGGTGGAAGGGGGAGTATAAACTTTACCATTCTGTTTGGGAACCGCCTATAATGTGTGTAGCATGGAAGATATCGCCATCTCTTGGTTGTTATGTTGACAATGAAAGTATACCGCTCAAAATATTATTCAACTCTATTTCAAAACCGAGCTCTGGCACCTCTACAAATCCCTGCTTCCCTCTGCGAAGGGCCTATCAATTTACTTTTATGCTGAGTCATCATCCTCTTATTAAAAAGCACCAGTTGGAGAGCACCGCTGTCATTTGCATTCATTACTTTTAGTTTTGTAACATCCCAAAATTCTAAATTTTGGAATGTTATAATAAATAGATAGATTTGATTGATTGTTTGATTGATTGTCTGAAAGTGAGTGAATTCAAAACTTTTGAAAGTTAAATGAGAGGGAATAAAAGGACTTTCCCAAACTTTCATATTTGCTTTCTGATCTCCATGGATTCAAATTCTTTTCAAATACAAAACCCTTGAGCGAAGATGATATGACTCCTTCCATTTAAAATTAAATGAAAGGGTATTTGAAAATAATTGAATTTCATTTGGAAATATTTCATTCAATTCAGAAACTTTAAGCAACTCAATGATTTTCACGAGAGGAGATAAAATGACTTCTTCAAATTATGAAATATGAGTTGGGAGTTTCAAAGAATTAAATTCAAAGTCCTTTTGGAATTAATTTTCAATTTGGATTTATTTGAGTTTTATTCAAATTATTTTTCTCCAAAAATAAAATATATGGAAATTAGGGTAACATGATTCCCTACATTAGAAAATTGGAGAAAAATTAATTTGAAATCATTTTGGTATTTTTAAAATGATTTTTGTTGGATTTTAATACACCAGTAGCACTCTTTGATTTATCTGAATTTGTGTGGATTTTATTTGAAGTTAGGAAAATGTTCATGTTGTAGAAAATCTTTTTCTGCAAATTTTGATATATTATATGACCTATATTTGTTTTCCTTTGCTTTATTATTATTTTCGTTTGTCTTTGTTAAAAAAAAGAGAAAAGCTCTTCAAACAGTGCCAGGCTGAAGCCCAGCACTACTCTCTCTCTCCCTCTCTCCGCCCCACGGCCCAGCCGAATCGGCCCATGGCCTCTTCCCCTCGCGCGAACCGCCTTCGCCCCGGTCGTCCGTTCCCTTCCTCTCTCTCCCGCGGACGCCGACATGAGGGCCCCGCGTCCTCTTCCTCCTCCCGCAAGGCAGCAGGAGTCCTTCTCCTGTACGCCGACGCCGGCCGACGCCGAGTTCGCCCTGGACTCTCCTCTCCACCTTGCCCCTCGCCCAAGCCTCGGTCCTCCTATATATAGCCAGGCCCTGGCCTCGTTTTGCCTCTAACCGGAAGGCCCGAGACCCTCCCCGCGCTCCACGTGAACTCGCCGGAGTTCGCGAGATCCGACGAGCTCCGCCGCCAAGCCCCGCGCTGTTCCGACGCCGCAGCCGAGCGTCGACCCCGCCATCGGCTTCACCACCTCGCGCCGCTTCTTCCCGACCCCACGGCCACGCCGGAGGACCACCAGAGCCGCCGCCCGCTCGAAGCCGGCGCCGCTGCCGCCGTCTTCTCCGGCGACGTCGAGCCCAATCGCCACGGTAACCGCCGCCTCCCTCGTCGTCGGATCTGGATCCAACGATCCAGATCGCTTTGTTTTTTTCCATGAAACGTTTTCTTTAATTAGTAAACGTTCGCTATGTTAGCTTCTGCAGTGAACAGGTTCGTTCATTAGCGTTCGGTAGCAAACGTTCGTTATTTTAGTTTTTTTTCTTTTTCTTTTTATTTTTCGGCCAGGGACCCGTTTGTGAATTGTTTATTTACAGATTAGTCCCTGTACTTCAAACGACCACATCTTTTTACTCGTTAGTCCAAATCCAACGAAACCAATGCCCACGTCTTCGTTACAATCTCCTCTATCCAGTAGTCCAACTCAAACATGTTTTTGGAAAGTTTAAAATTTGAATTAGAGCAGATTTGAATTCAAACTTCGTTTGATCATAACTTGAGTTTCGTAGCTCCGTTTGAGTTGATTCTTTTTGCAAATCGAAGCTCTTGACCTAAACATTATGATAAGGCCAAATTCACATAATTTTGGTACTGTTAGAAATTGTTTTATGTTGCAAGAGTTATTTGCTTGGTTTTGAAGTTTTCCGAATCGTCTTCTTCGTTCTTTCTGATCTTTTGAGTGATTGCTTATGTGTGGTTACTACTGCTTGCTTACGATAGATTGACCGGAGTGTGACGAGTAGAACTATCAAGATTTTTGAGTGCGAATCATCTTCATCAACATTGCAGGCAAGTTCACACTTTGATCATACCTCTTTCATACCCAGTTTTTATTGCATTAGATCAATCTTCACACATTGCATGATTAGGATCTAATTAAACTGTGGGATGGGAAGTAGATGAGGTAGTACCTATTACCTGTTTATTATCAAACCCTTGGGAGTTACTATTACGTTATGCTTATATTGCCATGCTATGCTCGTAGACGTGGATTGGGTTTTGAGATTATTTCATGACAGATGTGAGATTGTTAATTAATTGTTTACTTAAGGTGGCAACTTAAACACACATCTGGGTGGATTGAGGCACCTGGGTATTCTAGGACTTGCCTGTCTAGGCACCTGGGTATTCCAGGACTTGCCTATTTTTCTTTTGGACCGCCACCCAGGCTCAAAGGGATCATGAGATTATTCATACTATAAACTTCCGTGTGCAGCCACAAGCCATTATGGGCTCTGGTATAGTTGATTAAGTCGTGCGAACTCTTACATGGTAGACTAGCAGATGTAGGGGAAAGTAGGTGTACCGGTCTATCCAACGTAAGGTGCTAGCGCTTCTGAAAGGCTATGTCTCGGTCATCCGTTTCTCAAACACCATGTAGTGCGAGAAAACCAACGGAGGAGATCGAGTCTTGTGGGGAAAAGTGCACAAACCTCTGCAGAGTGTACAAACTAATCATGATTAGCCATGTCCCCGGTTATGGACGTCTTGAGTATCTAGTTCTTGGATTATCCTGTTGATCTCATCACGTTACTTTAAATGAATATTGTTGGGTTTAATGATGTTACTTAATTGGGATTGAGAATGCTATCAACCATTCTCAATGTTCAACAACCACCATGATAGTTAAATAAAATCTATTCCTTTGCAGTAGGGAAAAATTGGCTTTACGCAAAAACCTTATAACCATAGAGCTTTTCCACCAGCCAAATATGCATGTAGTGATAGTCTTTATTCATCATTCTCTATGGTGTGAATTTGCCAGTACATTCAATGTACTGACCCTCTGTGGCTGCAACGTCTCATGTTGCAGGATTACCTTACGACGAGTAAGTGATACGTTAGGGTTACGATTTCTACACTCAACTTTGCCGTTGGTGTTGATGGGAATCCACAACCTTGTTACTTCCGCTATTTTGGATTGAGGTAATAGTATTTACGTTATTTTATACATGTGATTTACCTCTGTTATAAATCCTCGAGTACTGTGTGTGTCAGCATACCGATCTAGGGATGACACTTAAGCACAGAGACTTGACCCATTCGGGTCGGGTCGCTACAACACACTTTTCCCCACAAGACTCGATCACCTCCGTTTGGTTTCTCGCACTACAGGGTGTTTGAGAATACGGATGACCGAGACATAGTCTTTTAGAAGCACTAGCACCTTACGATCGGGTAGACCGTACCACCTACATCCCCTACATCTGCTAGTCTACCACAGTAAGAGTTCGCATGACTTAGTCAACTATGCTAGAGCCCATAATAGCTTGTGGCTGCACACGGAAGTTTCTAGTATGAATAGTCTCATGATCCCTTTGAGCCTGGGTGGCGGTCCAAAAGAAAACAGGCAAGTCCTGGAATACCCAGGTGCCTCAATCCACCCAGATGTGTGTTTAAGTTGCCACCTTAGATAAACCATTAATTAACAAACTCACATCTGTCATGGATATCACTCACCCAATCCACGTCTACTAGCATAGCATGGCATAATAAGCAAACGTAGAAGTAACTCCCAAAGGTTTGATAATAAACAGGTAATAGGTACTACCTCAACTACTTCCCATCCCACAATTTAATTAGATCCTAATCATGCAATGTGTGAGGATTGATCTAATGCAATAAAACTGGGTAGTAGGAAAAAGGTATGATCAAAGTGTTACTTGCCTTGCTGATGATCCGCGAAACCTAGAGATTCGAAGTAACAGGCGGCGCACTCCGGGTATTCTATCGCAGACAAACAACAAGCATACAATAAGTACTCATCTAATGCACAGGTAAAACTCAAATAAGAGATCTAACCAGAAGGTTCAACTTAAGAACTCCGGTTTGGCAAAAAGAATCAAATCGAACGAAGCAACGAAAAGTCAAACGGCGAAAGAAAACAACTTCGTTCTACTAATCTGGATCTAGGGCAAATTTTACAGTAGCAAAATCTTGTTTAAGTTGGTTAAACGGATAGAGGGTTTCGAGACGAAACTCAGGCGCTTGAATCGCCTGATTCCGATAAACGAGCGAAAAGTTATACTAAAACGAAAATCGGATCAGGAATCGCGATCAGAAAAATCGCGGATTTAATCCGAGAAAAAGAAAAACGACGAACGTTCGCTAGAACGAACGAACGGACGAACGCTCACTATTTAAATAAACCGGAAAAAACGATCTATTTAAAAAAACCGAAACTAAAAAAAACGACGGAAAAACCGAACGGTTTTTGAAAAAAAAAAAATAAAAAAACCGGCACGGAAAGGCGGCGGCGACCTCGGGGGCGGCGCGGACGGCGCTGGGGCTGGGGCGGCTCTTGGGTGTGTTATGTGATCTTTTTGAAATATTTTTGTGAGGGCGTGGGTTTGAGGCGAGAACAGAACAAAGAAGATTTAATTCTGGCGTGGCGGCGGCGCGGCGGCGCGGCGCGTCGGCGGCGGGCGGCGGGAGCTGGCTAGGGCTTTCGGGGCTGGGGCGCTGGCTCGGCTGGGCCTCTCCCCCGGCTTATAAAGCCTTCCCGGGCCGGTGTCTAGGTTCGGACACGGCCCGTAGGTCGGTTCGTTTTTTTTTAAATATTACGCGCAGAAGAAAAATAAAAAGAAATACTAAACGGACTCCAAAAATTCCGAAATAAATTTTCACGGGCTTCTAAAATCAAGCCGCACAAGGGTGAACATTTTTTGGCTCTAAATGCAATTTTTGGAAACATGCAATTTTTCCTAAATTCGAATAAAATAGCAAATAAAACCAAAATAAAATCTTATTTGATTTTTTATTAAATCCTCAATATTTCTTTATTTTGGGAAAGTCATTTTATTCCCTCTCTCATATTTTTATAATAGAAATAATTGAAGATAAAATAAATAAAATCAAATGATCCTATCTTCAAAATTTGAGAAAAACTCAAATATGAAAATAACGAAATCCCCAACTCTCTCCGAGGGTCCTTGAGTTGCGTAGAATTTCTAGGATCAACCAGAAAAGCAATAAAATATGATATGCAATGATGATCTAATGTATAACATTCCAAATTGAAAATTTGGGATGTTACAAACCTACCCCCTTAAGATGAATCTCGCCCTCGAGATTCGGGTTGGTTAGAAAATAGGTGAGGGTGGTCCTTCAGCAATTCTTCCTCTCACTCCCAGGTGGCTTCATCCTCCGTGTGGTGGCTCCACTGAACTTTGCAAAACTTGATAACCTATCTGCGCGTGACTCGACTGGCATACTCTAGAATCTTAAGTGGTTTCTCCTCATAGGTCAAATCACTGTCCAACTGAATTGCTTCCAGTGGCACTGTATCTCTTAGCGGTATATCAGCCATCTCTGCGTGGCACGTCTTTAACTGGGAAACGTGGAACATGTCCTGAACTCCTGACAATCCTTCGGGCAATTCCAACTTATAGGCTACTTCTCCCATACGCTCCAAAACTTTGTATGGGCCTACAAAACATGGCGCTAACTTTCCCTTAACTCCAAAGCGCTTAACTCCTCGAAGTGGTGATACTCGAAGATAAACTCGGTCTCCGACTTCGTAAACTGCCTCCTTGTGTTTAGAATCTGCGTAGCTCTTCTGCCTGGACTGGGCTACCTTGAGCCTATCACGAATCAATTTCACTTTCTGTTCAGACTCCTTAATCAGATCCGGTCCAAACAACTGACGGTCTCCAACTTCATCCCAAGACAATGGGGTCTTGCACCTCCTTCCGTACAAGGCTTTGAAAGGGCCATCTTCAAACTGGATTGATAACTGTTGTTGTAAGAGAACTCTGCATATGGAAAATTCTCGTCCCAACTAGATCCGTAATCTAGCGCACAAGCTCTCAACATATCCTCCAAAATCTGATTGACTCTCTCGGTCTATCCATCTGTCTGCGGATGGAAGGCTATACTAAACTCTAGTCTGGTACCCAAAGTTTCATGCAACTAATTCCAGAACTTTGAGGTAAATTGGGTTCCTCTATCTAATACAATGCTCTTTGGAACTCCATGCAGACATACGATTCTGGGCATGTATATCTTTCCCAACTTTGCACCGGTATAGGTAGTCTTCACTGGAATGAAATGGGCTACCTTTGTCAAACGATCGACTACAACCCATATTGAGTCATAGCCTGAATGAGTTGTGGGTAAACCTGTAATCAAATCCATGCCTAACTTATCCCACTTCCATTCGGGTATCGGCAATGGCTGTAGCAATCCTGCTGGCTTCTGATGCTCTGCCTTTACTCTCTGACATACATCACAAACTGCTACATACTCCGCAATATCCTTCTTCATTCCGGTCCACCAGAAAGTATTCTTCAAATCCAAATACATCTTGGTATTTCCTGGGTGAATCGAATATGGTGAATCATGTGCCTCTTGCAGAATTAACTTCATGATCTCCGAATCATTAGGCACATAAACACGTTCTTCAAACCATAGGGTATCGTGCTCATCCTCACGAAATCCCTTAGCTTTTCCTTTGCTCATTTTCTCCTTAATAGAGGCAATCTCCTTGTCAGTCCTTTGAGCTTCTCTAATCTTATCCATCAAGGTAGCCTGAATCTCCATTGCTGCTATATAGCCTCTCGGAACTATCTCCAAACATAGCTCACGAAGATTTTCAGCTAACTCCCTTGGTAAATCTCCCGTCATTAGGGTGTTGATGTGGCTTTTACGGCTCAACGCGTCAGCTACTACGTTAGCCTTTCCGGGGTGATAATGTAATCTCCTATCGTAATCCTTGATGAGCTCCAACCATCTTCTTTGCTTGAGATTTAACTCTTTCTGCATGAAAATATACTTCAAACTCTTGTGATCCGTGTACACCTCACAATAGTTTCCAATGAGAAAATGTCTCCAAGTTTTCAATGCATGCACTACGGCTGCTAACTCCAAATCATGTGTGGCACAATTCAACTCATGAGGCTTAAGCTGTCATGAGGCATAGGAAACAACTCTTCCTTCCTGCATAAGCACTGCTCCAAGTCCTCGACGTGAAGCATCGCAATACACCTCATAATCCTTGGTCTGATCTGGCAAAATCAGCACAGGTGATGTAACCAAATGTTTCTTCAATTCTTGGAAACTGGCCTCACATTCCTCAGTCCATATGAACTTGGTATCCTTTTTCAACAATTCCGTCATAGGCTTCGCAATCTTTGAGAAATTCTCAATGAATCTCCGGTAGTATCCTGCGAGTCCAAGAAAACTCCGGATCTCTCCAACTGTTGTTGGCGCTTCCCAATTGGTCACGGTATCAACTTTAGTGGGATCTACTGCTATACCTTCTCCCGATATAACATGTCCGAGAAATCCAACTTCCTTCAACCAAAACACACATTTGCTAAACTTGGCATATAATAGATGTTCTCTGAGTTTACCAAGCACCAAACGCAAATGTTCCTTATGCTCCTCTTCATTCTTTGAGTAAACCAGGATATCATCAATGAACACTACCACGAATTTATCCAAAAACTCCATAAACACCTTGTTCATCATGTTCATGAAATATGCTGGTGCGTTAGTCAGACCAAATGACATAACGGTATACTCGAACAGCCCATACCTGGTGGTAAAAGCCGTCTTAGGTATATCTTGTTCTCGAATCTTCAACTGGCGGTATCCTGATCGCAGATCGATCTTGGAAAATACCTTAGCTCCTTGCAATTGATCAAACAGATCTTTGATCATTGGTAGTGGGTACTTGTTCTTGATGGTTACTTCATTCAAACCTCGATAATCAACAACCATCCTTAACAATCCATCCTTCTTTTCTACTAGAAGTACTGACGATCCCCAAGGTGAAGAACTTGGGCGAATATAAACCTTATCCAGTAACTCCTTAATCTGCTTCTTAATCTCCACCAAATCCTTTGCGGGCATCCTATATGGTCTCTTTGATATTGGCCCTGTGCCTGGCAAAAGCTCAATCAAAAACTCAACATCTCTATCCGGTGGCATGCCTGGCAACTCCTCGAGAAATACATCAGGGAAATCCTTCACTATTGGTACTTCCTCCTGCACAACTCCTGTTAGGAAATTTACTTGAGTCCTATTTGGCACATGCCGTGATACATACTTGATCCTTCTTCCTTCTGGGGTGGTAAGCAAAATTGACTTACTGGCACATTCAATATTCCCTTCATACTTTGACAACCAATCCATGCCTAATATCACATCCGATCCTTGAGATTCCAACACTATTAGGTCTGAGGGAAATACGTAGTTACAATTCCTTAATGGTAACCGATCACACCATAGGCTAGCCATATACTCTGCTCCAGGCGAGGTTACTAACATGGGTGAGCTAAGGGCTTGGGTTGGCAGTTTATACTTATCCACAAATCCCCTTGATATGTATGAATGCGATGCACCAGTATCAAAAGAACGAGTGCAGTAAATGACATAACCAAAAACTTACCGATTACTGCATCCGGCTGCTCTTCAACCTCCTCCACATTAACGTGGTTCACCTGTCCCCTGTTGAAAGGGTTCGGCTTCTTCCCGGAGCTTCCATTTCCATTTCCATTATGTGATTCAGGACATTCGTTGGCATAATGTCCGGTCTTCTGGCACTTAAAACAAGTGACTTGGCTCAGGTCTTTCTTGGCTGGGGTTGATGGGTTCGTGCGGTTCTGGCCGTTGTTTCCTCCATTCCCATACCAGTCTTGGGGCCATTGTGATTGTGCGAGCTACCTCCTCCATGGGTATGCTGGAAATGTCCTCCCAGTCTAGGGGTAAAACATGGCTTCTGCTGAGCTCCAGAATTGTACTTCCCTTGTCCATACTTCCTCTTGCGGTTCTCGATCTGCTGCTTCTTCCCTTCAATCATGAGAGCACGATCTACCAACTCCTGGTAGTTGTTGAAGGTTGCTACCATCAACTGCATGCTCAACTCATCATTCAGTCCTTCCAGAAACTTCTCCTGTTTAGCTGCATCCGTAGCAACGTCATCTAGGGCATAACGTGCTAACTTACTAAAATCCTCCACATACTGGCCAACTGTCCGTCCTGCTTGGCGTAAGTTGCGAAACTCTCGCTTCTTCATGGCCATAGCTCCTGCTGAAACATGGGCAGTACGAAAAGCCTGCTGAAATTGGTCCCACATGATAGTGTCAACAGGGAAAGTGGCTGTGAAATTCTCCCAACATGAGGCTGTGGGTCCTTCAAGCTGATGTGCGGCAAACTTCACCTTTTCCGCATCTATGCATCCTGCTGTGGTCAACTCTCTAGCTGTCTTGCGGAGCCAATCATCTGCTAATATCGGCTCGGTGCTACTGGAAAACACCAGCGGATTCAGCCTAAGAAAACAGGCTAAGTGATCAACAGGTGGTGGTGGTGGGTTGTTGTTGTTGTTGTTGTTCCCCTGATTCTGATTCTGGACTAGTAACTGTATCAATGTGTTCTGTTGCTGGATCAACTGAGTGAGCTCTGGTGGGAAGGTAAATCCGGGGTCATGTCTCGGAGGCATCTGAGGGTTTAGAAAAGATGAGATTTAAGAATAGAGGGGGCCTAAAGAGAAAACACTACCCATATGCACATGAGGCAAAAGAAAACAATTCACTTCATTCAATCAATCAAACAAGGGCATACAATCGATCTAACTATCGCAAAAGTGCTCGGACTACTATATTTACATGGTGGACTACTACTACTGTTGGGGTGGTCTACTAGAAATATTCTTCGGTTGCAGACTCCATTATCTGCTCCAGTTTCATCAACATAGTCATCATCACAATCATCTGGATCCGAGTCGGTGTCGTCGATGATGATGTAGTCTTCCGGGCGAATCTCCTTGGGTTCTTTGTCTTCTTCTACTGGTGTAGGGTCTCCCATGAATATTCCAATCTTCTTCATCAGATTGTCATTCTTTTCCACTAATACTTCGATTTCCTCTTCATAATCTTCACGTGTAGCCTTGAGTTCTTCCTCCAGTTCCTTGATTCTTGTCCTTGCTTTCTTCAGATCTATCATGTCTGCGCACATCTGGTTCTCCTGAGGTCGAATGTGCTGGTTTAACTCCTAGATAAAAGCTGCAATTGATCTATCCTTCCTGGTGCTGATCATCTCCCAGTGCTCATCTCGGCGCCCACAAATCTGGTAGATAGTATCCTGGAGATCATTGCGGTAAACTTCTCCAATGCGTCCCATGGCAATGTGTGCTGCCATGCTCTTTCCAAGACTCCAAGTTGGTGCATCAAAAGAAAACTCTATGGGCTCAGTGACTGGCATGAACGTCCTTCCTGGAACTTGAACTTGAATCATCCAGCGCTCTTCTTCAGGTAATGTGGCGTTGTAGGTTCCGGTGAAGCTTGGTACTCCTATGTTCAGGTATCTAGTGACTTCCTTCAAGTGACGTCCAAAGGGTGTATCTTCATCCGGTTGTATGAACTTGTTCCTTGCATCCGCCATCCTAAAAGAGTAGAAAAGATGAGAGGTCAGAAGGAGAAGAGTAAGTAGTGATCTAGGGCTTTAGCTTAGTGGTCGTGTCCTACAGTTAGCATGTGCTCCGATACCATCTTGTAGCGACCAAACCTCAAACGGTCCAATCTCTGTGCTCCGGTGTCATCCCTGGATCAGTAATGCTGACACCACACAGTACTTGAAGGATTTATAACAGAGTGGCAATCACACACTTATTACATCGAGTGTCTCAAAAGAGAACTTATTACAATAAATATGGCTTAAGGCCATCTAATAACGATAACATCAGAAGGCTTGGAAGATAAGTGAGTCCATCAACTCCAATGACATCACTGAGTATAGAACCATGACCTAATGGCACCTTAATCATCGTCTGAAAAGTCTGCAACATTAACGTTGCAGCCCGAAACGGGTCAGCACATGGAATATGCTGGCAATGTAACACATAGAGAGTAATGGAATAAAATAGGCTATTCTATATGCATATATGGCCGGTAGAAAGCTCTATGGTTACAGTTTTGCGTAAAGCCAAATTTTCCCTACTGCAAAGGAATAAATTTTATTTAACTATCATGGTAGTTCTTAAACATTGAGAATGGATGACAGCATTCTCAATCCCAATTAAGCATCATCATTAAAACCCAACAATTAACTTTAGAGTAACTTGATGAGATTCACATGATAATCCAGGTACTAGATACTCAAGATGTCCATAACCAGGGACACGGCTAAACATGATTAGTTTATACACTCTGCAGAGGTTTGCGCACTTCTCCCCACAAGACTCGATCTCCTCCGTTGGTTTTCTCGCACTACATGGTGTTTGAGAAATGGATGACCGAGACATAGTCTTTCAGAAGCACTAGCACCTTACGAACGGGTAGACCGTACGAACCTACATCCCCTACATCTGCTAGTCTACCACTATATGAGTTCGCATGACTTAGTCTACTATGCTAGAGCCCATAGTAGCTTGTGGCTGCACACGGAAGTTTCTAGTATGAATAATCTCATGATCCCTTTGAGCCTGGGTGGCGGTCCAAAAGAAAACAGGCAATCGCTGCAATACCCAGGTGCCTCAATCCACCCAGATGTGTGTTTTGGTTGCCACCTTAAATAAACCATTAATTAACAAAGCTCACATCTGTCATGGATACACTCTCCCAATCCACGTCTACCAGCATAGCATAGCATAGAAATAATAAGCAAACGAAGAGTAACTCCCAAAGGTTTGATAATAAACATGTAATAGGTTCTACCTCAACTACTCCCCAAACCCACAATTTAATTAGATCCAAATCATGCAATGTGTGAGGATTGATCTAATGCAATAAAACTGGGTAGTAGGGGGTATGATCAAAGTGTTACTTGCCTTGCTGATGATCCGGGAAACCTAGCGATTCGAAGTAGCAAGCGGCGCACTCCGGGTACTCTATCGCAAACAAACAAACATAAAATAAGTACTCAACTAATGCACAGGTAAAACTCAAACAAGAGAACTAACCAGAAAGTTCAACTTAAGAACTCCGGTTGGCAAAAAGAATCAAAACGAACGAAGCAACGAAAGACAAACGGCAAGAGAAAGAAGCTTCGTTTACTATTCTGGGTCTAAGGCAATTTTTACAGTGGCAAAAACTTGTTTGAGTTGGTTAAACGGAAAGAGGGTTTTGAGATGAAACTCCAAGCGCTTGAATCGCCTGATTCCGATAAACGAGCGAAAAGTTAAACTAGAACGAACATCGGATCAGAGATCGCGATCAGAAAAACCACGGATTTAATCCGAGAAAAAGAAAAACGACGAACAGTTAACGAACAAACGTTCGTTAACAGAAACTAAACGGAAAACGCGTTCGTTAAAACGAACGGACGAACGGGCACTCGCTAAATAAATAAACCGGAAAAAACCGATCTATTTATTTAAAAAACGGAACTAGGGTTTTCAACAAAAACTAAATCGGTTTTTTTCTCAAAAACCGGCCGGCGACTACCTCGGTGGCGGGGCTCCGGCAGGGCGGCGGGGTGAGGAGAGGGCGGCGGGGCGGCGGCTTCGGGCGGCGGCAAACGGCAGCGGCGGCGGCGGCGTGCGGCAACGCAGGCGGCGCAGCCTGCGGTGCGGGGCGGCGGGGTGAGTAGAGGGCGGCGGTGGGGCGGCTATTTAAGAGGGGGAGGGGGTTGACTTGGGGGAGGGGGCGACGGGCGGCGGCGACTCTGGCTCGGTCTCCTCCTCGAGTCTGGCGGGAAGGCGGCGGCGGCTGGGCCGGCCTGGCTCGGCTAGGCCCTTGGCCTAGTCGGGCGCTGGTCTCTTTTTTAAAAAAAACAATTTCGCTGCGCCTAAAAATATCTAGAAAAATAAATAAAAATCTAAAAATGCCAAAACAAATTTTCTCCGTCTAAATAAAATATTTAGAACAGGATGAACATTTGTTTTGGCTCCAAATGCAAATTTTGGAAACTTGCAATTTTTCCTAAATTCGAATGAAATAGCAAATAAAACAAAAATAAAATCTTATTTGATTTTTTATTAAATCCTCAATATTTCTTTATTTTGGGAAAGTCATTTTATTCCATCTCTCATATTTTTATAATAGAAATAATTGAAGATAAAATAAATAAAATCAAATGATCCTATCTTCAAAATTTGAGAAAAACTCAAATATGAAAATAACGAAATCCCCAACTCTCTCCGAGGGTCCTTGAGTTGCGTAGAATTTCTAGGATCAACCCGAAAAGCAATAAAATATGATATGCAATGATGATCTAATGTATAACATTCCAAATTGAAAATTTGGGATGTTACAACTGCCCACTATTTAACTGCTTAGGATTGCTCTGATAACCCGACTGTTGCTGCTGCTGCTGACTCCCCCGATGGTTGTAACCTCCCTAGTTACCCTGATTCCCTTGATTGTTGTATCCGGTTTGATTGCCCTGAAATCCTGAACCGGAACTGCCACCTCCGTAACCCGGCCCGTGGAAACCACCTCCTGAACCGCTGGGCGGGCCATTGTCATACAGAAACATATTGGAGTTCTTAAAATCTCGCATGATATAGCAATCCTTCCAAAGATGCCACGGTGGCTTCTCCTTGGATCCATGCTTTGGATAGGGTTGATTTAACAGGCGCTCCAAATTGGGGCCTGAACCGCCGCCTCTCTGGGGCTGCTTACCCTTACGGCGCTGACCATTCTCCTAAGCGTTGGTGTTAGCCACAAAGTCCAAACTGTTGTCGGCCTTGCGCTTACCATTGTCGCCATGGCTGGCCGGATTATGCTGCTGCCCCTTGGTATTGTCGTTCTTTTTCCCTTTCCCTGGTTTGTCCTCCTCTGAGTCAGGGTCTTTGGTAGTATCCAAATCGGCATATTTAACCAAAGCGGCCATAAGCGTCGACATATCATTGCAGTGACGTTTGAGTCTTCCTAACTTTTGTTTGAGCGGCAAAAACGGCAATTGTCCTCCAATGTTAGTACTGTGGTATCTGTATTGATACGATCCGATGAATGCAAAATTGCTGAGACCCGCTTTACCCAATGGGTCGTGGACTCCCCCTCCTCTTGGACACAAGCGGCCAGGTTCACAATTGACATGGGCTGCTTACAAGTATCTTTGAAGTTCTGGATAAACCGGTGCTTCAATTCGGCCCATGATCCGACAGAGTTAGTTGGTAAGCTCTTCAACCAAGTACGAGATGTTCCTTCCAACATCATGGTGAAGTATTTAGCACATACTGCTTCATCCACATCCAACATCTCCATTGCCATCTCGTAGCTTTCAACCCACGCCTCTGGTTGCAGATCGGCGGTATAATTGGGTACCTTACGAGGTCCCATGAAATCCTTGGGCAGTCTCACATTACGCAAAGCGGGGGTAAGGCACGACACCCCTAAGGAAATGAATACTACCCCTAGTTCGACTGAAGCGGTGGGGTGAACCGGAGTAGGTTGACGGGCTCCGTGCAGAGCCGCTAAATCGGCCTCTCGACGTGCGCGACCATGATCCACCACATCCTGCGCATTAGCACCACCCCCTGCCGGGTTGTATCCTCGCGGTGAGTTACGACGACATGCACTGCTTGATACGGCCAGTTCATCCTCAACATGCTTGCTGTAGCTCCGACTTGGACGTGGGGTGGAATGAATCCTCTCACGACTGTGCAAATATGCCTGCTGCTGATTTAGAGCTGTTTGAAGGAGATCTCTGGCCCGTCGTGCTTCAACCGCAACTGGTAACTCGCCGTCGGTTGGGAGGGCTGCTAACCGTGAAGCGGCAGCCACAATGTTGTCCAACGGGTTGGAGTAATGCCCGGGAGGTGTTGGAACATATTGTGGCACAATGTTATCTTGACGAGGCGGGTCCATCGTGCGCGGCTGAACCGGCGCTCCTGTTCATGGTGCCTCCATCCGCTTTAATATTGGCTGGTTACTAGTTCTTGCTCCTGGCGTATTGATAAGGTTTCATGGCTCATAACCCGATAGGAGATGCGATCGGTACCTTCTTCTCATGACTTCTTCGAAAGCGTTCTGATCCAGCCTAATCCGATAGGCCTGAGCTTCCAATTCGGCCCGTTCTGTAGCCATCCTAGCGTTCTCTGCCACTAGGTCCGCTTTAGCCTGAGCTATCTGATCCTTCACCTTTGCAATCTCCACGTTGTGCTGATCCCGGGCTGCTGCATCCACCTCTGCGTCCACCAATGTTGCCAAAGCGTCGAACAAGTCAGATAGGAATTGAGCCGGAGGCAGCGCAGAGCTTCCTGCCCCGCCGGCGTGGCCGTTGTTGAACCGGAGAGTATTGCTGCCGCAGTTGATGAGTGAGGCGCCGACTGTGTACCGGCCATGAAGATAGCGGCCCAGTTTGGCAGATTAGGGGAGTCCGGAATACTGTTGCCCTCGGATCCTCCACTAATCCGGCCATCCTACAACTAATAGAGCGATTCGGTCTCTCTAGAAGACTCGTCGTCAGAACAAACAACAGTTTCTCCATCGGATGCTGGTCCGTCCTTGTATTCTGCTCCATGGATGACACCTACGAAAACATGCTTCGCCACGGGCTGAACCGGCGAAGGGCTTGCACGCTGAGCCGTCTCGATGATGTCGGTGCAGGTGTCTAGCTCAGGGGCCAGTTCGCCAATCTTGCCGATGAAGACGTGAATCCCACCAAAGGGGACCCGATACCCGTATTTGATTGAATCGGCCTTGGGACACCATCCTGCATTGTCGATGTAGAGTTTGCCGCAACGACTCTTCGTCATCCGGCCCACAACGTATATCTTGAGTCCATCAAAGCTACCCTTTAAGAACTCGAAACCATCGTGCGATAGCCCCACGGTGGGCGCCAACTGTCGTGGGTTTTTCATGGCAGATGTCCTTCTGAAAGGACTTAGTCATGGAGCCATCGCAACGGGTTAGCTTAAAGGGGTTAAACCATACAAGGGGACATGGGAAGTTTATACTAGTTCGGCCCCTTCGATGAAGGTAAAATCCTACGTCTAGCTGTGATTGGTATTGCTAGGGTTTTGAAGGCCAGGGAGCGAATCCACTTTGTCTGGCTCTCGAGTTGTTGTCTGTCCTCCCTAAACCGCTGTCGGGTTATCCCTTTATATACACAGGTTGACGCCCGCCGGTTTACAGAGTCCCGAAGCCGGATCATAAACGTGTCTGGTTCGGTCTCTACACTTCCTATCTTACAATGCAAGTTACATAATTAAGTCGGTTTACATCTACAGGCCTTAACTCGCCTCTGGGCCTTGGGCCTTCATAAAGCGCCATCATTCTTACGTCTTCATGGGCTTCTAATCTTCATAAAGCTAATCCGGCTACTCCTGGCCGGTTTACGTCTAGTAGTAATATCCCCAACAACTCCAGGAGGAAGAAGGATCAAGTATGTGTCACGGCATGAGCCAAAGAGGACACAAGTAAATTTCCTATCAGGAGTTGTACAGGAGGAGGTACCGGTGGTAATGGATTTTCCGGATGTATTTCCCGAAGAGTTGCTAGGCATGCCACCGGATAGAGACATTGAGTTTTTGATTGAGCTTTTGCCAGGCACAGGACCAATATCTAAGAGACCGTATAGAATGCCTGCAAAGGATTTGGAGGAGATTAAGAAGAAGATTAAAGAGTTACTAGATAAGGGATATATTCGCCCAAGTTCGTCACCTTGGGGATCACCGGTACTTCTAGTGGAAAAGAAAGATGGATCGTTAAGGATGGTTGTTGATTATCGAGGATTGAATGAAGTGACGATCAAGAATAAGTACCCACTGCAGATGATCAATGATTTGTTTGACCAATTGCAAGGAGCTAAGGTATTTTCCAAGATCGATTTGCGATCAGGATACCACCAGTTGAAGATTCGAGAGCAGGACATACCTAAGACAGTTTTTACCACAAGGTATGGGTTGTATGAGTATACCGTTATGTCATTTGGTCTGACTAACGCACCTGCCTATTTTATGAACATGACGAACAAAGTGTTTATGGAATTTTTGGATAAGTTCGTCATAGTGTTCATTGATGATATTCTGGTACTCGAAGAATGAAGAACATAAAGAACATTTGTGTTTGGTACTTGGTAAGCTCAGAAAACATCAGTTATACGCCAAGTTCAGCAAATGTGAGTTTTGGTTGAAGGAAGTTGGATTCCTTGGACATGTTATATCTAGAGAAGGAATAGCTGTAGATCCCACCAAGGTTGTCACTGTGACAAATTGGGAAGCCCCAAAAACAGTTGGAGAGATCCGGAGTTTTCTTGGACTTGCAGGATACTATCGGAGGTTCATTGAAAATTTCTCAAAAATTGCAAAACCTATGACGGATTTGTTGAAGAAGGATACCAAGTTCAATTAGATGGAGGAATGTGAGGCCAGTTTCCAGGAGTTGAAGAAACGTTTGGTTACATCGCCAGTGTTGATTCTGCCAGATCAGCGCAAGGATTATGAGGTGTATTATGACGTTTCACGTTGAGGACTTGGAGCAGTGCTTATGCAGGAGGGAAGAGTTGTTTCGTATGCTTCATGACAGCTTAAGCCCCATGAGTTGAGTTATGCTACACATGATTTGGAGTTAGCAGTCGTAGTGCACACATTGAAGACTTGGAGACATTTTCTCATTGGAAACCACTGTGAGGTGTACACGGATCACAAGAGTTTGAAATACATCTTCACGCAGAAGGAGTTGAATCTTAGGCAAAGAAGATGGTTGGAGCTCATCAAGGATTATGATATGAGATTACATTATCATCCCGGAAAGTCTAACGTAGTAGCCAATGCATTGAGCCGCAAGAGCCATGTCAACACCCTAATGACCGGAGAGTTACCAAAGGAGTTAGCCGAGGATCTTCGTGAGCTATGTTTGGAGATAGTTCCGAGAGGCTATGTAACAGCATTGGAGATTCAGTCTACTCTGATGGATAAGATCAGAGAAGCTCACAAGACCGACAAGGAGATTGACTCTATTAAAGAGAAAATGAGCAAGGGAAAAGCTAAAGGATTTCGTGAGGATGAACACGATACCTTATGGTTTGAGGACCGCGTTTATGTGCCCAATGACCCGGAGATCAGGAAGCTAATTTTGCAAGAGGCCCATGATTCGCCGTACTCGATTCACTTAGGAAATACCAAGATGTATTTGGATTTGAAAGAAACTTTTTGGTGGACCAGAATGAAAAAAGATATTGCGGAGTATGTAGCAGTTTGTGATGTATGTCATAGAGTAAAGGCAGAGCATCAGAAGCCAGCAGGATTGCTACAGCCATTGCCAATACCCGAATGGAAGTGGGATAAGCTAGGCATGGATTTTATCACGGGATTACCCGGGACCTGCCCAGGCTATGACTCGATATGGGTTGTAGTCGATCGCTTGACGAAGGTAGCTCATTTCATCCCAGTAAAGACCACTTACACCAGTGCTAAGTTGGCAAAGATATACATGAACAGGATGGTATGTCTGCATGGAGTTCCGAGGAGCATTGTATCAGATAGAGGAACCCAGTTTACCTCAAAGTTCTGGAATCAGTTGCACGAAACTCTGGGTACCAGGCTATAGTTCAGTACAGCTTTTCATGCACAGACCAATGGACAGACCGAGAGAGTCAATCAGATTTTGGAGGATATGTTGAGAGCTTGTGCGCTAGATTCTGGATCTAGTTGGGATGACAACTTTCCATATGCGGAGTTCTCTTACAATAATAGTTATCAATCCAGTTTGAAGATGGCCCCTTTTGAAGCCTTGTACGGAAGAAGGTGCAGAACACCATTGTTGTGGGATGAAGTTGGAGACCGCCAGTTGTTTGGACCAGATTTGATTAAGGAGTCTGAACAAAAAGTGAAGTTGATTCGCGATAGGCTCAAGGTAGCCCAGTCCAGGCAAAAGAGCTATGCAGATTCTAAACGCAAGGAGACCGTTTACGAAGTCGGAGACAGAGTTTATCTTCGTGTATCCCTGTTGGAAATATGCCCTAGAGGCAATAATAAAATGGTTATTATTATATTTCTTTGTTCATGATAATTGTCTATTGTTCATGCTATAATTGTGTTATCCGGAAATCGTAATACATGTGTGAATACATAGACCACAACACGTACCTAGTGAGCCTCTAGTTGACTAGCTCGTTGATCAAAAGATAGTCATGGTTTCCTGACTATGGACATTGGATGTCATTGATAACGGGATCACATCATTAGGAGAATGATGTGATGGACAAGACCCAATCCTAAGCTTAGCTCAAAGATCGTGTAGTTCGTTTGCGGTAGCTTTTCTGAATGTCAAGTATCATTTCCTTAGACCATGAGATTGTGCAACTCCCGGATACCGTAGGAGTGCCTTGCGTGTGCCAAACGTCACAACGTGACTGGGTGACTATAAAAGTACATTACAGGTATCTCCGAAAGTGTCTGTTGGGTTGGCACGAATCGCGACTGGGATTTGTCACTCTGTATGACGGAGAGGTATCTCTGGGCCCACTCCGTAATGCATCATCATAATGAGCTCAATGTGATCAAGTGGTTGATCACGGGATCATGCATTACGGTACGAGTAAAGTGACTTGCCGGTAACGAGACTGAACAAGGTATTGGGATACTGACGATCGAGTCTCGGGCAAGTAACGTACCGATTGACAAAGGGAATTGTATACGGATTGATTGAATCCTCGACATCGTGGTTCATCCGATGAGATCATCGTGGAGCATGTGGGAGCCAACATGGGTATCCAGATCCCACTGTTGGTTATTGACCGGAGAGTCGTCTCGGTCAT